>NC_091063.1:166799010-166887462 GCF_000393655.2 Nicotiana sylvestris
GAAAAGTAGAGGTTTGGAGGTACAAGTGCGACATAAGTAAAAGGATTTTGGAGAGGGAAAAAATAGCAAGTTTGGATAATAAAACACTATTTGTGAGCTTTGGAGCTTCTTACTTGAAACCTTGCGTTGCACGAGGGTTAGGAAATAAGATATATTTTCCAATGTTTCATGGCAACAATAAGGGCGTTTTCTATTGTTTGGCCACTCACAAATATTACTCTTTGGATTATTCAATTAACGCAGCTTTCCCAAGTTCAAATTGTTACAACTTGATCCAACCAAAATCCTGCATCTGGATTGATCCCTCCTCATGATTAAAGTAAATTGGTGTTTATTTTTCATTAGTTAGAAATGTGATATGGGTACAGGATAGGAGACGAACTCCTTGCTTTGCTTTTTTATTTTATTTATTTTACGCATTTGTTTGTGATTTTTTTTTTTAATATTTACTAACCTAACTCTGCTCCAAAGTAATTCATTAATTTTTGGGATAAAGATAGAACACACACTCAAGGACATGACACAGGAACAAAACGATATTCCTAGGTAATTCCCACTAAAAGAGCTCAAAAGCTGGCATTTGCCTGTTTTTAGAGCCTCTAAGAGATTAACAAGTGTATTTTACTAATTTGTCTTCTCGCGAAGAAGATTTATCGGAATCAACTTATTCCGCAGGGAGGGGTAAGTAATGAGAGAATTGGGGATGAGGGGTACATAGACTTTGCCTAAAGCCATCTTTCTCGACTATTCTCCCGCCATGCGCGGGATTCGAGGAAGGGTCAGACCACAAGAGTCTATTATACGCAACCTTATTACGCATTTCTGCAAGAGACTGTTTCGACGGCTCGAACTCGTGAACTCCTAATCACATAAGCAACTTTACCAGTTACACCAAATCTCTCATTCTATCAATTACGTCAAAGTTCCCAAAATACCACCAACAACCTACACCAAAAGAAAAAAGTAAGAATGTCAAATCATGTTAGGTATAAGTAATTCAGCTAAAAATACCACACTGCACAATATTTAATTCCTTTTACATTAAATTCCTTCCGGAACAAGTGAGGTAAAGTTTCATGCAAATTTTGACAAAATGGAGTTCCATAATATCCAAATATTGTTATGGTAAAGATAATATTTACGCCAATTCTTTCAGGACATGCAAGTAGTGCATTTGCGTTTCTTGATTCCTGCTACTTCCTAATAGCTTATTTCATCACTTATCCAAAATTTTGTGAATTTCCATAGTGAAAATTCGAAAAGAGTTCAGGATGGTGAGTGAAGACCCATTTTGACAGTTAAATGAGCTACTGATCAATTCATGAAGATGATGTGGACATTAACACACGAAAAATTAGAAATCGCCCTGAATTCCTTTTTATGGCCCTCAAACCCAAAAAACGAGGAACGGTCGTTACAAAGCGATGACAATTGTTCATCAGGTTGTTTCTGGTTATATAATGCTTTTTTAAGGAGCTTTACCCCTCAATATGAAACTTTCCGGTGCAAATTCGAATTTAGTTGGGCCTCAATGGGGTGCCGGACATCGGATCGAAAACCAAAAAAAAGGTTCTCAAGTTACTTAATATACTAGTAGTAGAATTAATATGTTACGACATTCAAAATTAAGGCACTCAACTCTTATTAACAAGGTTAGATGGTTCAATTCTTTCACATGATATCATAGCTGACGACGTTTGATACGTCCGTATTCATGTTCATGTACCCAAAATCAAAGTTCAGAGGGTGTGAGATTAAATTAAATTCTACATCAGGCATTCATTTAAGAACATCAAAATAGATTCATAAGAGTTTTAAACGATTTCCATTGGATGCTCAAAATATTTTACAAAGTGTCCAACAGCAGTTAAATAACTTCTCTTTGGTAAAGGATTTGGGCACATGAAGAATGTCAAATGTAGACTATGTATGAGTATTTATTATCCTCATTGGAAGCACATTGAGTATGAACAAGATTTGACTATTACAATACACTAGTTGAAAGAATAAAAGGGCATCCCGGTGCACTAAGCTCCTGTTATGTGCAGGATCTGGGGGAAGGGGCGGATCACAAAGATCTATTGTACGCATCCTTACCTTACATTTCTACAAGAGGCTGATTTCATAGCTCGAACCCGTGACTTATGGCAGCAACTTTAAGATTCCTCAACCGTTGCTCTTAACACCAGTAACAGTCGCTACAAGTTCGTCTGTCTTCCCGTTAATCTTGGTTTTAGTGACAATAGGGATGGTTTCGCTTTCCCTCATGTTGCTCTTCGCAGAAACTTGATAGTTTCTTTCTCTAAAGTTTTTTGAGATGTGCCCCTCCTTGCCACAATTATACCACTGTTTCTTTGTCAACCCCTTTTCCGTGCTCCAACTCTCTTCTCATGATTATCATTTCTGCAGCGATTGCAACAATTTTCTTCCACTCTTTGTTGATGCATTAACATGTCGAGAGACAGAACATTTTCATGCACTAACATTGCATGACAGTACTTCCAAGAGGGGGAAAGTTTTGCGATAATAGCACTAATATGGAAGTTCTCATTTATCCAGATTCCTGATGCCATGAGAGAACCGGCAATATTGTGAACCTGCTCAAGAATCGCTATGCCATCAACCATTTTGAACTGCAAATATTTGTTAACTTCGGAACTCTTCAATTCGTTCCAAATTCCTCATCATAAGTTGATCAAAGCTCTTCTCACAGTTCTTTGGCACTGTAACTCTTCTTTGAGTATTCTTCAAAAAGCTTGTCGGATAGAGAGTTCAATATGTTGTAAGAGCAAAGGTAGTCATTATCAACCCATTTCTGTCAGTTTTCAAGAATGTTCGGGTAAGGCTCACTGAGCACATATGCAATATTCAATTGCTTTAGGAAAACTTTGATCTGATGCTTCCAGCAATAATAATTTTTTCCATCAAGACGAATAGTAAGTCTTAACAGGAACAAGGCTCTGGGCAGGGGAAGTTGTAACGAGAACTCAGTTGTATTTGTCCCTGAGGGCGCAATTCGAAATACCAGTTTCCTATGTTGCACGAACTCTGATCAGCTAGCTGATAATGTCTATGTTTGCGCTGACGATGCACTAATAGTATCAGATTACGTTCGCCACTTTCGAATTCAACTTGGCCAGCCAACAACTGTAAAATCAGCTGCAAACTTTGTTAGTTCGTTACCCTATAATAATAAGGCTAAGCGTCAAACAGGAAGGATTGTGTTTGATCCAGTTTTAATGATGCAAATAATATACATGTGCAGGAAATCAATTACAAGAAGTCAAGAAGATACCACAAGACTGCTGGAGTCAATCCTGATGAACAAGGGAAGAAATCAATCAGCAAAGATTACCATACAATCAGCAAATCTGAACAACTAAGGAAAGGACTCGCAAATCTGGAAGGAATTCAAGCAGTCAATCAATCAGCAAAGAGTAACGACTAGCTGCGATGGAGAGAATCAAGCAAGCCTAAATTTAAGGCACAAATCAAGGCCAGCATCCCGGGAGATCGAAAGTTATGAGAAAATTGGTATGCGACTAATTTTGGAAGAACCAACAATCAAGGAGCAAGTCCTCATTCATACTTCTGCTGAAGGAAGGAAATCAAGGAGAAGCAACGGCTAGCTATCTTATTCTTGGAAAGAATCAATTTCTTTCCAAGGATCAGATCTCTTGGATTGTCAGCCTCGACTATCCATCAAAGTATTTATACCGCCTTAAACCCTAGTATGACATACTTTGATCGAACCAAAAATCACTCTCTTTATTCTACTGCAAACAAACATTGTAGTTCTCTAAGATCTGTTGTGTAACAAGTCAGGGAAGAAAAGAGAGCATAACACTGGTGAGACATTGTATCAAAAACGAGTGCTAGAGAAACTGTGTGCCAATTCACTACAACTGTACTCGGAGAAACACATTTACTAAAAGAGAACTCCCTTGCAACCCAAGGAGACTAGACTAGAATTCACATTGAATCCGAACCAGTATAAAATCTTGGTGTCTTTAATTCCTGCATTTACTTTCTGCAATTTACTTCCTGTTACTATATCTGGTGAATTATTATATCTGGTCGACTACTCAATAAATTAGTCAACTAAAAAGCGATTAAATTTAAATATTTACAATTCACCCTCCCCCCCCCTCTTGTACTTTCAGATTGTTGGTGGATGGGACAAATATGATGGGGGTAACATATATGGGATTCCTGTTGGGGTAACAGTATTAGAGCCGCAACGTTTTGCTATTGAAGGGGTGGAATGAAGAGATACAATGGGTTGTAAGGCATGTAGCAGGCAAGCAACAAATATCCATAATATATAGAATCCTTCTAACGTGCAATGTGTACTACATTTGGCAAGAAAGAAACTAGAGAATATTTCGTGGGAAACAAAGAAGCTACGAGGAGATGACTAGAATGATAGTTCAAGAGGTGCACTGTCGAGGAATTTTGAAATCTAAACTAGTTAGGAAATTACAGGATTTCAAGTTTCACCTTTAGATTGTTATAGCAAAGTAGGCGTGTAGTAATGAGGACACTAGATTTGGGGCTGCATGTCAAAATCTAAGTGAGTATTTGATAGGGTTGTTACTATACTTGTATATTTTCCCTAGTAATAATAAAATTTAATTACTAAAAAAAGTTGACATTGGAAGAAAAATAAATCTCTAAGAAGCGGACTGGACTTTACAGTTGGATAAGAATAGCAATCCAGCGATGGTTTAATAACAAAGAGATTAATAATCCTCTAAAACCTGTAATCTCCAATATGATACCAATAATTCTCTTATATAATGGCATTAGTAATCAACTATTTGTATATATAAAAACAAAGTTTATTTTTACCCTATTTGTACAGTGTAATTGTTCGATGAAGTAGATTCAATTGAACTCCCTTCAACACACTTAGCTCCGCCACTGCTCCACGTCTATGGGATAACTTTGCTTGCAGATACATGATTTAAACTTGATGGTTCAAAATCTTTGAGGGGTTTAGGAGTCAATCACTCAAATGATCACTTAGTTATCCCAAATTATCTCCTAAACTTGATGGTTTAAAATATTAAAAGTTTTTAAAAAATAAAAAGAAGATAAATGTTTATAATTTAGAGGGTAAAATAGGTGGCAATCCAAAATTTGAAAAATCTAATTGAGTGACCTTATGAGTGCAATAGGCATAGTTTAGTGACTTTGTTGTTACAAACGAAAGAAAAGTGACTTTAAGAGATAATTTGGATAGTTGAGTGACAATTTGAGTAATGGATTAGAGGTTTAGCCTAAGTACATTGTACTGTTGAAATTATGAATTCAGAATTTAATATCAATTGAAAATTTAGTGGTATTTTGGGAAACTGGGGTTAAATCATCAATGTTAAACCTACTGAATATGCCTAAATAAATTCCACCATAGCTTTTGTTTTGATTAAGAAATTGTTGTATCTGTCTCAAATTTTTCCGTCGATTTTGGTCAAAGTACCCAAAATCAATTGACGAAATCTGGTATGGATCTCATACCCACACTCATGTGTCAACACGGGTGCGACAACACAAAATGAAGAGTCCGAGCAACTAATTAGAACATCATAAATCTACAAAATAAAAACAAACAAAAAAAATAATAGCTGATTTTACACTAACGTTACAAATAACCCGACAATTATTCGATTTACTCTCATTGAAAACGCCCATTAGAAAATGAACCCTCTGCTTCTTGTTGTTGAGGCGGTGGGTTGTCTGCTGGAAATTGTTCTTCGGCTACAAAATCTGTATTATTTAAATGGCGGAAAAAACCCGTACCTCGTATAAAATTTAGAAATTTTTACTTCCTATAGCAAAGGTTAACACCTTATTTATTTTAAATAAATATCATTTAAAAAAATTATATTCTATAGATACCTTTTACTGTTTATAACAAAATATCTAATTTTGGTACCTCCTACCCTAAGCCACTAAATACGCTATTCAGTTACACTATTTTCTTTCTCTATCTAATTTGACACATGTCCTTCTCTCTTCCTATCGCGACCCCAATCCCGGTCGTGATGGCGCCCAACACGATGCTAGGCAATCCCGACCAATTACCATTCACAATCCCTTCTTATTAGAATTCATTACCAATTTTCAAAAATAGATACCAATTTAATATCAAACAAACATCCCGGCAAGGGAACAATGGTGAAAATAACATATGAAGCGCAATAAACCACAACAGAGTCATAACAATTATAATACAAGACTCACGGGCATGCTTGACACCAACGTATAGATACTCGTCACCATGCCTATACGTCGTACTCCACAATTAACATGTAGCAAATAAGACACAACTCCTAATCCCTCAAGCTAAGGTTAGACCAAACACTTACCTCGCTTTGCAACCAATTCAAAATTTCAACAAGCCTTTACCTCACGAATTCGTGCCCGAAATTCTCAAATCTAGTCATAAACAATTCGATTTAGTTAATAAAAATTATAGGAATTAATTCTATATGAAATTCTACATTTTCCATTAAAAATTCGAAATTCCACTAAAAATTCACTTGTGGGGCACACGTCTCGGAACCTAACAAAAATTATGGAATATGAAACCTCATCCAACCACGAGTCCAATCATACCAATTTTACTAAAATCCGACATCAACTCGACCCTCAAATCTTCAAATTAAACCAAGAAGGTTTTTCAAAATTTTCCTAACTAAAATCACCTATTAAATGCCAAAACTAGTAATAGATTCGGGTAATCTAACCAAAATTAAGTTAAGAACACTTACCCCGTTGTTTTCTCCGAAAATCGCCTCTCGCCGAGCTCCAATTTGATAAAAATGGAAAATGGGACGAGTCCCATTTTCAAAACTTAAGAATCTGTCCAGAAAATGTCGGGGGCACTGTTCACGCGTTCAGTACTGTTCACGCGGTACTGTTCACGGGCACTGTTCATGGTGCTGTAAAAAAAAGACAGCAGCTTCCCAAAGAGAATTTCAACAGTTTTTTCTACCCGTTGACCTTCCGAAATCTACCCGAGGCCCTCGGGACTTCAACAAAATACACCAACAAGTGCTAAACATGATACAGACTTAGTCGAAACCTCAAATCGCATCAAATAATGCTAAAACCCTGAATCACACCCCAATTCAAGCCTAATGAAACTAAGAACGTCCAACTTCTATATTCGATGCAAAAGCCTATCAAATCAAGTCCGATTGACTTCAAATTTTGCACACCAGTCATAAATGACATAACAAAGCTATGAAAATTTTCAGAACTAGATTCCGACCCCGATATCAAAAGGTCAAATCTCCGGTCAAACTTAAGAAATCTTTAACCTTAGATTGCTAGATTCCTTTAAATGGCGATAATTTGATCTAGGGACCTCCAAATTCAATTTTGGGCATATGGCCAAGTCCCAAATCACGATACGGAACTACCGGAATGGTCAAAACTTTTATCCGGGTTTGTTTGCCCAAAATGTTGACCGAAGTCAATTCAGTTGAGTTTTAAAGCTCTAGTTCACAATTTAATCCATTTTTCACATAAGAACCTTCCGGAAAATTATACAGATTGTGCACGCAAGTCGAGGATTTATTGATAGCGCTTTTCAAGGTCTTAAAATACCAAGATAATTATTTAATTTAAAGATGACATTTTGGGTTATCACACTTCCAAATAATACCGGATTCATTGACAGACCACCGCTTCTCTTGGCTAGGATTTGGGAACCTCCTCCTCTCCGGCGAAATCCAGTTGTATGTGTCTCTCTCTCTCTCCCTCCCTCTCTCTCTCTCTCTCTCCTTTCATCTCCTAGATTTTCCGTCGGATTTGAACTTGGTTATCTCAATTCCAAATTCAAAAATGAGGAAAAACGATTTCTTAACCCCAAAGGCAATTGCGAATCGAATCAAAGCTAAGGGCTTACAAAAGCTACGATGGTACCGCCCTCTTCATCCTATGATTGTATTTTCCGTCATCCTTTGAAAATACACGAATCAAAGCTAAGGTCTTACAAAAGCTACGATGGGTTTTTGCTTGACGGCGGATTCCCCAGAAATTAGAGTTTGTTCTTGAACAAAGATGACGGATTTTGGGGCTGAGCAATTTGATTTTCTGTTAATATATTTTAATGTATTTTCAACATATCACGCTGTATTTTCATGTATTTCATTGTATTCATTGTCTTTTTTTTCATTGTAATTCAATGTATCTCGTTGTATTCCATGTATTTCATTGTATTCACCGTCTTTTATTCTCATTGTATTTCAATGTATCCCGTTGTATTCTATGTATTTCATTGTATTCATTGTCTCTTTATATGCCATGAATGTATTCATATGTTTTTTTTAATTAATATAATTTATGTATTCCGATGTATTATATAATATTTCTGAAGATTGCTATGTTTTTGGAGTATTTTTCGGTTGAGACTTTTTTATAACTGAAAAATTTAAAATTTGTATGTTATAATTGAGTTTGTTGGGTTATATTAGGAGTCTATTATGTTAATTGATTCATTTTCCGTTTTAAAACCAGTGTAATCTCCTATTTCACGCCGTGAATATAGTCAAATACAATAATCTGTCCAACTGTAATCCCATGTTTCACTCCATGAAGACAGTCGAATACACTCTAATACAACAACTGATTAGCTGGACTGCCCTGATTCCCGCCTATTTTTGCTATTGTATTCATGAATACAATAGGTTAAATACATCAAATACATCTTATAACCACAGAAAAGGTATCTATAATCTGTAATATAGCAAATGGTATCTATAGATGACTAATTACTACTAAAAGATAGTGCTTTATGAAAATATCTCTAAAATTTATTCGAGGTGTTTTAAAATCTAACCACTTTACAAACAGAGAACCCCGCCGGTTATTTGTGCAAAGATATCTTTATAAAATGGCCAAATTGGTCCTGAGCTTCAATCTCACCATTTGGTAAAGACGAAGGCACCACTACATCTGCAAAACATCAGGTTAATTTTTCTCTTTAATTTCTAGTTTCGTACATTAATCCCTCAACTTATTCAGCTCTAATTCTCAAAATTATCAAACGCCCATTTTGCAGACTTCTTTCACTTGTTTAGTATTACCAAATGACACGTATCAAAGTGTTTGTGAATATGCCTCAATGTAAGTTGTTAACTTTATGTCGAAATTTTACTGCTTGTCATGTTGTATTCAAAGCTATTTTCGAGCTCAATCAGGTATATATTCCTAGCTTTCTATATACCATCCATTCCATTTTATCTGACCGGATAAATCAATTTAAAGAAAAATCTAATCTACATCGTCTTTAAAAGAGAAAAAAATATAGATACAAAAATGTCAGGTTAGATTATTCAAAATGTGGAAATGCAGGGTATCGATCCCCGTACCTCTCGCATGCTAAGCGAGCGCTCTACCATTTGAGCTACATCCCCTTGTCAACACCATTCTTAGTTAGCGTTTCGATATAGATTTGGTTGAAACTTGAAAAAATGAGTTTTTGAATATGAGATGAAAAATGAATTTTTAAAGTTGAAATTGTATTTGGACATGTATTTTACTTGAAAAGAATTTGAAGTTTTGTGAGTAGAAAACTTCAATAACTACTTTAGAGCTGTTTTTGGGATTTGAAGATTTTGTTTTCAAAATCTACCAAAAATGGTTAAAATTTATAAACAAACAAATATTTGAAGATAAAATCTGAAAAACAGCTCCCAAATTTTATGGCTAAACGGGAGCTTATATAGCTCTATATTTGGCCTATGCAGAAGATAGCTTGATTGCGAGACCCACCCATCGAGCAGGGACGAAAGTCAGTTGGTAATAAGACGGTGCCGAGTGGAAGGGCCTTCTGTTAATAGGAGCGGAACTTATTCTTTTTTCTAACAAAAAATTTTCGTCATATGTGTGCTTTTTGAAGTATTTTATTCTTAAGTATAGGTATGATTTTTTTAATTTGTGTGTCTATTAAGCAAATCAATTGCAGTTTTTTAATTAATAATTATCTATCTTTATACTTCAGATCTTGAGTGATTAATAAAGGAAAATATTTCAAAATCAAAAGTAGCTGATTTATGGTCAGATGAATGAATAGACGGAAGCTCGAATAAGAGTTGGTGTAATCGGCGTCAAAAATACAGTAGAAATTCTGGAAAACTGGTTGCCTTGTTGGAGAACTATTTCAAGTGAAATAAATAAATTCTATTGACAAATTCTCAACCTTTTTAACGAAGGTCATGTCAACTTCAACTTTTAAATAATCTTTTTCAGTTACTTTTGTTTTTTAACTTCAACCAAATATTATCCAAATACCTAATAAGGTTGTCAAAGAGAGAGTTCCTACACGAGTCAAGCTAAGCTAAATGTTTGTATGGTTCAATTTGATTTTATATTTTACCGAGTTTTAAAATCCTATTTCGGCTAGATAATATTTGAGAAATTCGCGGTTTAAATTTTTTTACAGTTTACAAATCAAAATTTTAACCTAATTACTCCAGGTCTGTAGTGTTTTGAATTGGATGCAAATTATTTTTTACTCTTAAGTACTGTTGATTCAATCTCGTATGGAGTTCCAGAGCCAATTGATTCAATCTCTTTCGGATATTTTTAGCAGATTTCCTTTTGGTTAATAGGCAATAGCTTGCTTTGATCCTTAATGAACCAATTTTAAACATACCTTCATTGGCTTAGCATCTTGTACTATATAAGCAGGTTCTTCACATTTTTCTTTTGAGACTTTAGGCTAAGTTTAATTATTGCTCTTACGGTCCCGATGTTTGACTGGACACGGATTTTAAAAAAAGAAAAAAAATTTTTAAAATTTGACTCAAAAGTACTTAAGATCATACAAGGTTCTTTATTTAATTTTTATTATTATTCTACCATTTATTAATTTAACCTTTTGTTCCTTCATATAAATAATGGACTTAAAATTTATATGAAAATTAAAGCACTTACATAAAAATTAGCGAAAAATAAACACCAAAACAAAAAAAAAGGAGAGGGGGGGGGGGAGGGGGGGATGATTAGTTTAACAAATTAAGCATTCATTGCTTCAATCATGAAGAGGGAGTTGGCTCATATCTGGTTCAATCCAAATGTAGGATCTTGGTTGGTCCAAGTTGTAATAATTTGGACTTGAGAAAACTATATTGAGATAGTAATCCATAGAGTAATATTTGTGACGCGCCAAATAATAGAAAAGACCCTTGTTTTTGTCATGAAACATTGGAAAATATATCTTATTACCTAATCCTTGTGCAACACAAGGTTTCAAGTAGGAAGCTCCAAAGCTCGCAAACATTATTTTATTATCCAAACTTTTTATTTGTTCCCTCTTCAAAACCCCTCCATTCATGTTGTATCTCCAAACCTCTACTTTTTCTTCTTCATGAGTTAAAAATACAATTAATATTCCTCCATTATCAACATCTTCTACCGTGTAAATCTGTTGAATTGAGCTTTGTTTTTGACGCGACAAGGGATTTCCATAAAATTCCCAGGTAGGTGTCTCTAAAGCTGAGTTTCCTTTGATACTTAGTATTCCCAAATTTTCATTATCACCCAATACCCAGACAGTATCGTTTTTGAAAAATACTGAATTATTGCAACCGAATAACATGAACAATTCTTGGCTATTTCCGTTTTTGTTAATAAAGGAATGATACGTCCATCTACTATCTCCAAGTTTGATGATGTATCCGGTGGTGGAGAGCCAAACATATCAAAACCAACGACAAAACAATCCGATGAGGAGGAGTCCGGGGGACACGAAAATGTCCAAGAATGGAAAGAATTTTCCACCTCCACCAGTAGATCAGAGAGTTTAATTATGTCATTGCTAATGGGATCGAAAAAGAACATGCTGCGGTTGTCATGACACATGAGCAACCAATTAGATTTTGCACTCCGAATTCTTGAACCCCTTAATTTTGGAATAGTTGTCTTGTGAGTTATGGCATTGTCGAGAGGATGAAAGAATTCTACAATGTCATTTTCTCCTTTTAATGTCATCAAACAAGGCGACAAGGAATCAATCAGACCAGAATTCATCATAATCTGTACCCTCCTTTCACTTTCTCCTTTTAATGTCATTTTCTCCTTTTAATGTCATTAAGACTTTTACATAGTTCAAATAAAAAAAAATATAATAAGTAAAATTTCAACTAATTTTAACGTCCTAAAAGTTAGAAAAATAATTAAATAATTATTTTGAGTGTAAAATTATTTTTCTTGATTTCTTTTTATACTTCTTATATTTGTCGAAGGATATCTAACAATGGAAATGTAGCTTTTCTTTGGATGGAAAATTACTCACGTGAGGTTTGATAATTAATGTGTTATATGTTGCCAAATATTATGACTTTTTACATATATACTTCAAAAAAGAATTAAGGAAAGATATAATAAGAAGAATCTTAGGTGATTTTAAAGTCCTAAAAAAATTAGGAGAAATAATGAAATGACTAATTTGTCTAGTACGAAATCAAATTTTAGAGGATAAAAAAGGCGAACGACATTTCGCTAAGGGCCTTCGTACTTTTAATATAGTATAGACTAGTTAATCCTCTTACTATCAATTATTGTATCTTACCATCGCGTGGTTTTTTTAACTAGTTAAGTAATAATATAGACACCAAAAGAGAGGTCAAAAGCTAGTGAGTATGGCATCAAATCGAATTTTAATTAAAAATTAAATTTTTGTAAAACGTTCTAATGAATAACAAAGTCCTAAATAGTGCATCGTCATAAGAAGAGCTCTCCAATCTTCACTGCCTTCTTCATCGACTTTCTTATTAGGAGTTATGTCAATGGTTAAGAACAAAATATTGAATTATTACTAGATAGAATTAAACAGTAATTTCAGGTGTTATAATTAAAATAAAAAAGCAATATATATATATAGGTACACCATATATATATATATATATATATATATATATATATATGTACACCATAATCTGATTAAAAAGAAAGAGGCATCAAAGACAACATATTAGAATGTGAGAAGTCATTGTTGCAGATGTGTGCTCCCTATTGCTCGTCAGATGTATTGTAGAGATAGGTTGGAGTTGAATCTTTCTTGGGAGCAAAATGCAAGAGAAGGATATTGGGATTAAAGACCAAAAAGTTCTTATATTTAATGTGGTGGCATGCATTGTTACTTGTTAGTGGTATTTTGGAGAAGTCAAATGTGTATAAAATATTAACCTTATCACGACCAAAATTTCACCACAGGCGTCGTGATGGCACTTAGTCTGTACGACTAGGTAAGCCGATTACATTTACAATTCAAGTCATTGTTTTTAAAAAATAGATAATTTAATACAAGTGTCGAAACCAACAACGGAAATAATTATAACAACCTCTTAGGACTGGTAATACAGAGTCATGAACTCTAACTGAATACATGTAATAATCTCAGGGATCGAATATAAAATATTATTCAAATAAGAGTTGACAGTCCAATAAAATGGAAAGACTCCAAGGGATTACGACGATCAAAGAGCTCTACCTTGAATCCTTGTGATCACACTCTAACTATGTCCGAATCTGATATCTCCAATACCCAGCTCTGCACAAAAATGTACAAAAGTATAGTATGAGTACACCACAGTCAGTACCCAGTAAGTATCAAGACTAACCTCGATGGAATAGTGACGAGGTATAGTCAAGACACTCACTAGTCAAACAACCTATGCAATATAGCCGTATACAATAGTACTGGAAAACCACTAGCAATAATAGCAGCTAAAATCAACCAGCTATATAAATAACAAGGCAACAAGAACACCATAAATATTGATCAAACGAATAAGGAGCGCAAGTATAACCAATTAATCAAGTCCTTCAAATATACGCCTTTTAAATGTAAGTCCTTCAAATATAAATCTTTGGGATAATATATAAAATCCTCCCCGACATATGACCATATTTTCAACTACACACCTTTTTTTCGGGGGTTCTATTATATCCCTGAACTATTTTAAAGTGTAATAAACACCACCCTAAGTGCTGACATGGCATAGAGAGTATGCACACTCTCTTAATGGCAAGTGGAAGTTATCTCAACATATATCATCTTGAAAGTGAGAGCTGCTTGAGACTTTCCTTTAGCATTCTCCATTGCCCATCTCCAATGTTGGCTCCATGAATTCAGACCATGTAGTTGCTACTAAAGCCACATTAGGACCATATTCCATATCCTTTGAGCGTAGACACATTCCACAAAGAGATGGTTTCTTCTCTCATTATGCGATTCACACATGACACATATTATGTGCACTGGAATACCCCATTGCACAAGTCTATCACTTGTAAGTAGTTTGTTCTAAAAGTACATCCACATTGTAAACTTAGATTTGGCTGTTGCTTCATTTCTAAACATGAAGATCTTCCATTCCACTCTAGGTAGTTGCCCCAACATCTGGTAATAGATTTGTCTGATCATGTTGCATTTTTCTTGAGCCATTGTCTGACTTAGGCCCAATATATCCCTTGCTCCAATCAGCTTTCTGACCAGCCAAGAAGCCTGTAGAGGAATTTGCATGTCATTTGGCTGTTGATTTTTTATATAATAGGAATGGATCTACCTAATCCACAACTTGTCCACCTTATGTGAAAGATCCTTACCAACTAACTACTAAAAAGCAAAAAAGAAAAACAGACTCAAACCTTTAAGAAGGTTGTCATGCCATCCATCATTGGAAAAAGCCACCCAGTTCATACAAATTCTACCTTTGGAAAGAACCGTGACATTAAGAAAATCAAAAGCTTATTGTAAAAACTCAAAACGAGAAGCTACGAAGATAAAATAAAAACCTAAGAAAGGAAAAAATGCGGAAAGTAAAATGAATATGTTCAAGAGGTGATTTAATCGAATATATAATAGGGGAGATGAATATATACATAAGAACATAACTTTTATATATAGACCCAAGATAAAAAGTATGAAAAATGCAATGAAATGCTGAAATTATATACATACCAAAGATAAAAAGGAAAGAAAGCATAAAATCTATCATATGTACAGTCATCCAAATGTCTAAATAGGGATACCCCCTCAAATGAAATTTGGTATTGTCTTCAATGTCAACTAACCAAAATAAGCACAAAAATAGAGGAAAGAGGAAAAAGAGACTCCCTATGGGCCGTCTGTCTGCATAGGATCCTGAGTCTAGGTCCCTGGGTCCTCTGTATGCTCGGAAACCTATGACTGGCTCCCTGTGGTTTGTGGTTCTGCTGGGACCTGGGCCTGGACTGGCTCCTAGGCTGAATCCCGGGGCTGGCTGGAGGAACCTCCATGTGGGTACTCCAACTAAATAACTGCATCGTCAGACCGGGGGATCACCCTCTTCCTCTTGGGAGGCCTCTCGGACTCCTGCTTTGGCTGGGGCTAGGCTGCTGGTGCTGGGTCATGAAATAGCAAATCTAAAGGCAGGTGATCCGCCTTCAATCTCTCAACCTTGACTTGTAGCTCCTTCACCGATTCTTTTGAAGCCAGAGTCTTCCTCATCTTCTTTGTCTCCCTAGCAAGCTCCTTGAGAGCCTTTCCATGTGAATCAACAACGTCCATACGCAATTTCTGGTTCTCAAGGATCTTCTTCTAGTTTTCCAAACGATCCTTGAGAGTGACCTCAATAAACTATGGGACCTATGGAGGAGGATGTGCTAATTGAGTTGCCATAGTAGTAGATAATACAGACAACTTAGAAGTAGTTGTCTATATCCAGTTGTTGATGCTGGTGAGGGCCTGGCTTAGACGGTGGGCAGTCAATGGGTAGGCAGTGGTGGATGGTATCTCTGGAGCTGTGGAAGTGGATGGACCTGGGGCCATATCTGCTGCAGTGGAAAGAGACTGAGTAGGAGCCACTACCACTTCTGGCTCTTCAGACTGGCCAGTTGAAGTAGTGGCTTTGCCTTTGGAGTGCTTCCCCTTAGGGTTGTCATCGCCCTGTAGGTTGTACCATGAGAAAGGTGCATTTGCCTTCACTTTCACATCAAATTTGCACTTCTCCACATTTAAGTCCTCCAGGTACATCGTCAGGAAGTTTGGGAAGGGATAAGATCTGTTACCTTCGTTGACTACCTGTGTAATGACTCGGGAAATCACATTTCCGACATTGATCAGGTACCCTTCCATGATGGATGCTTCCAAAATTGCTCGGTGAATAGGAAGTGAGTTGTCTTGGGTGGTGGGGTCTAGTCTACTGCACACAAATGTCTCCCACCCCTTAGCCTCAAAATTCAACATTCTCCTCAATATCTTCACTACCGCAGTCAACCACTCGGGGGTGGTACCTGGGATTGCCAAGTACTCCGCCAACCAAGGACGATCTTCTTCACACAATTTCATCTTGTACAAGTATAAGGACTCATCCTCCTCCTTGAAGCCTAGGTTGTCATTGATGGCTTTGCCATTAAACTTCACCTTTAAATTCCGCACTTTGGTGACTGTGGTGCCCTTTTTTATTTAGGCCACATTGATGTAGAACTCTTTCACCAAGTGCTCATTGGCATTATCCACATGGCCTATGAAGTAGTCACATCCAACTCTATCTCCGAATTGCCTCAGCACATTGGGGTTGTGAGGCAAAAGGTCCTGGGTGATGATTTTACGCTCAGGTATCAATCTCTTCTCAGGCCACCACTCTCTGAACTTGTGGTAGGCAACCTTACTCACAAACCGGTCCTCCCACGCCTCTGGGTTTCTAGTCCTTTTTACCCCACCTACTTGGGGCTTACCCCATTCTGCTTCTTCCCCTTCTTCTGCTACTGCACCCTCTCCAGATAATGAAGCTATAGGAGAGGTGGAGTATTCATTTCCACTGCCGACAACTGAGCCCTAGATGACTCAGAAGATACATGCACTAATGCTTAGGCAGTGGGGAAAGGTGGAGGTGTATCTCTAAACCTATTTCTCTCCGGCCAGTCAGGAACATACTCTGGCACGGAGTCTGAAGAGGCCTTCCGAGAAGGCTCATACTCACTCCCCGATTGGTCAATTGCTCTGTCTGCAGCTCTTATGATTCTCCTTGTATTTTTTATGTTTTGTCTCACTTTTGGGGTCAATCTTATCATTCCTTGTTTCCCACCCCGGGAGGACTCTCCTCGTTATGTTTGTTTACCACTTTTGCCTCGTGATTTTACCATTGTCTCCAAACAATATTCAGTTATGCTTTGTTAGTATCAGTAGAAATAATGAAATGCAAAGTTGCAAACAACTTAAGTGTTGCAGACTGCGGACCGCACAAAATGAAGTGCAGCCGCAAAGAGGCAACCGCGAACCGCACAAAATTATTTGCGGTCCGCACAGAGGTGGGGTTCAGACTACCCATTCTTTGAATATATGCACCGGACAGCACAAAATGGCATTGCGGTCCGCATTGAGGCACCGCGGGCCGCACAAAATCCATTGCGACCGCGATCTTCAAATGTCAGCATTCAGAACTTTGTCATTGCAGTCCGCACAAAATAGCATTGCGGACCGCATAGGGGCACCGCAGACCGCATAAAATGAACCGCAGTCCGCACTGAGTGCCCCGCAGCAATACCAACCTAAGGTTCATGTTTTGTTCATTTTTAGTCCAATTATTCACCTATTCATGATTCCCCAAGTGTTGCCTCAGTGTTTTAACTACCTAGTCCTAATTTTTTGGTAATTAAAATTTTCATTTCTCAACAAATATGTACATACTATACTCGAGCTTAATCTGGACATACATCCCACATTTTAGCTCCACTTCTGACTTCATCCACTACATTACAAGAATAGATTAACTAACTACTACCTATAGAATGAACCTTACATACTAGGATAGTAGTTGAGTTCCCGTAATCTTCTTTGTATCCTGTGTTTGATTTCTCCTCTCCCATGCACATCCTGCGTAATTGCTCTACTTAGAGTGACTTCTGATTGTTGAAGTCTGTTGAAAATCCTGCCATTCCTTTCTTGCCATATGTAATACAGTGTTCCTGCCAGCACAAGTTTATATCGCTCAACTGTTGTGCTCCTCCCTCTATAGTACTTCCCTGCCCATTCAAGCTCATTTGACCACATCATTGGTTGCCTCTAAATGCCTTGCCATTGTACCATTGCTGTCCATATTCTCGATGCAAAGGTACATTAAAAAAATAGATGATCCACTATCTCCTCCTCACTGTTGCACAAAGAACATGTTACATCCTCTACATAGCCCAACCTCCTAAGCCTGCCTTTTGTCATTAATCTTCTGTGTGCAGCTAGGTAGACTATGAAGTTCCATTTTGGTACTCCAATACTGCTGTGCACCAGTTTCCTCCATGGTACTCTATCAAATTCCCCCCTCAATTTCCCATAAATATTCTTGATAGAAAAGTTGTTTATCTCCTCTACATCCTCCTCTGTATAGCCAGCTTCCTCAAAGTATTTCTTGGCTTTAAGTATCTTCTGCACTACCAAGAGGCTTGTTTTGGTGCAGTGTCACACAATGTATTCTGCTTTTTATAATACACATGTATCCACTGCACCCATAGCTTATCCTTCTTCTTGCACAGGTTCCAAAGGAGTTTACATATGGCTGCCTTATTCCATTCCTCTATAGCTAGTAGATTAAGACCACCAGCTACTTTAGGTTTGCACAAGTTGTCCCATGACAGTAATGCTTTCCTTGATGCTTCTACCCCCAGTCCAGAGGAATGTTCTGCATACTTTTTCAATATGTTGAATAAGTTTCTTTGGTAACTCAAATACCTGAGACCAGTATACTTGAATAGAGAATAGCACACTCTTGATTAGTTGAATTTTCCCTGCATAAGACAGGAATTTTGTTGTCCATGATTGGATTCTCCCTAGCATCTTCTCAAGTAGAGGCTGGCATTGTATTAGTGATAACCTTTTAGAGCTTAGAGGTACCCCAAGTACCTAACTGGTAGAGTTCCCTTGACAAACCCCAAGTCTTGTAATATCCTCTATTGTTGATCATCATGCACTCCACCAAAGAATATGGAACTTTTATCAGCATTTGCCTCTAACCCTTATGCCTTTGAGAATTGTTGGAAGCACTGAAATAGTAGCTGAACAGATGTGGCATCACCTCTACAGAATAGTAAAAGGTCATCAACAAAGCTCAATTGTACTATGTTTAGTTTGCCATATTTAGGATGATACATGAAGTTAAGATCCTTTTTAAGAGTCTTTAACACTCTTGTCAAATACTCCATAACCAGTACAAATAGGTAAGGAGATATGGGATCTCCCTGTCTTAATCCCTTTTTAGAATGAAATGACTTTGTAGGCTGCCCATTAATCATAGTGGAGTATGATACTGTTGTAACACAGCTCATAATCGATTGCACAAATCTCCCTGGCAGCTGCAAGTAACACTTGCTCTAGAAACGCCCACTCCACTGAATCATATGCCTTCTTCATGTCTATCTTCAGCACACATCTGGGAGAAATACCTTTCCTGCCATAACCTTTCACTAACTCATGACTGAGTATTATGTTATCACTTATCAGTCTACCAGGAACAAATGCAGACTAACTCTTATCCACCAGCCCATCCATCACTCCTTGTAGTCTGTTTGTTAATATCTTTGATATAATATTATAAAGAATTGTGCAATATGATATTGGACTGTACTCAGTAATTTTAGAAGGACTGTTCACCTTAGGAACAAGGGTTACTGTTGTGCAGTTAATAGGTTGATATATCTTTGAGCTTGCAAAAAATTCCATGATTGCATCTGTGATTGTATCTACTACTATAGGCAAAGCCTTTTTGAAAAAATAGAGCATTAAATCCATCACACCCAGGGGCTTTGTTATCACTGATACCTTTAAGATCCTGGTAAATCTCCTCCTTTGTGATCTCTGCAATTAGTTGTAGTTGTTGTTGTCTATTCATCATGGGAACATCTCTCATAATAGCTGGATTAATAGCAGACAACTCACTTGCTGATGATCCGAATAGCTGTTGATAAAACCCTGTCACCTCCTCCTCAATGTCTTCCCTTGTTTTCACTATGCTCCCATTTCCTTTTATTAGTCTTCTATTCTTGTTTTGGTTGTATCTGTTTTTCATATTTGCGAAGAAGTATGTTGTGTTTTCATCACCTAGCTTCAGCCATTTTACTCTTGATTTCTGTCTCATAATGCTTTCCTCCACTATTAGCCATTTCTCCAGTTATTTTTTCATTTCTTTCTCTTCAGCTACTAAGATCTAATCTTGTCTAGGATCTCTCATTTGCTCTTGCATATCAGTCAGTTTTTGTCTGCATGCCTTGATCCTATCACCAACAACATTGTATTCATTTTTGTTTAAAACCTTCATAGCCTGCTTTACCCTTTTTAGTTTTTGCCAAGTACACCTCACATTGTGTTGTTCCTATGGCCTCTCCCATGTTTCATTAACTATCTTTATAAAGTCATCATGCTCAGCTAGGTGGTTTAGAAATTTGAAAGGCTTGGAGCTAAAATCTTCATTCTCCTCTAGTGCTATACTCAATGGTGAATGATCAGAACAGTGAGGGTCCATAATCCAAATCTCCAGTTGTGGCATTACCAGCATTGATTAGGGCTATATCAATTTTGCTATAAGTATGGCCATTCATCCATTTAAAGTTCCTTCCACTAGTCTTCATTTCTGTCAATCCAGTACCTTTAATAAACTTATTAAAGTCTCTTACCTCCAGTTCTTGTACAGGATTACCAACTGTTCTATCTTCAACTGATTTAATAGCATTGTAATCCCCCATGGTCAACCATGGCCCTTATTGTATTGAGTGCAACCTAGTCAGTTCACTCCACATAATTCTTCTGTCTTCAATACTATACAAGCCATACACAGCTGTAAATGTAAATCTCATATCCAATCTCCTAATATATACTGTAGTGTGGATAGACTAAGCAGTTCTACTCACCTCTTTGCACTCTATTTCATTTGTGTCCCATAACAACCATATTCTTCCTTTGCTACTATACTCATAGTTGTCTAAATATGCCCATCCAGGAGTAATTTTCCTTATAACTTGTTCAGCCTTCTGCTTTTTTATTTTATCTTCTAGTAATGCTATCATGCTTACTTTCTTACTACAAATGAACCACTTTACCTCTTTTTGTCTAGGGACTTTATTTAATCCCCTTATGTTCCAAGTTACTAACTTCATACAGGTATAAAAAGGGTTTGTATAGTACCTTCTTGCCCAGTATCACCCTATTGTCTACCTGTTCCTCCCTCTATCTGTCTTGGCATAGCTAGTTGTAGTTTTGACTTTGCAAGTAGATTAAATCCATTGATGACATTTACTACATCAGCTGGTTCCTAGTCCTAATTAAAACAGTATTTAATTAATCTAAGCTACAAATTGAAAGAAAAACGGGAAGGAAAGGAAAAAGAACTAGAAAAAATAAAAATTCAAAGAAAATAATACAATTAAACAATTAAGAAGAAATTAGAGTTACCAAAAGTGAGATTTACTGAAGATTGATGAGTCTTAGCAGTTAATTTCGTGCAATTTGGAGAGATGAACGGTATTTTTTGTGCTTCTAAGATGAAAAGGGTCGAATAGTTTAAATGTAGGGCTTCAGGTCCTATTTATAGAAAAAGGTTCTGGGGCCCAGCTTTCCTACCCATCGCGGAATGCACAAAATGGCACCATGGTCCGCGGTGCTCAGAATCATGAGGCACAGTTAAGTAGACCACTACGGACCGCACAAAATACAATGCGGCTGCAGTGGACCACTGCGGACCGCACAAAATGCAATGCGGCCGCGGTGGAAAACTTCAGAAAGTCCCATCTTTTGTTCAATCACTTCTGCGGTCTGCATTGGTTTGTGTCCCCCGCACAAAGGTCTTTGCGACCGCACAAAATGAGTGTGGTCCGGATTGCCAACTTCAGAGAGTGATCAGTTTTTTCACTTGTTCCTGCACTGCATCAACACAATCCTACAACATCTCACAACCAGTCAGTCAAAAAATAAATCCTACACTACAATGAAAATCAGAGGAAAACAAGAAGAAAGACACATGGTCTACCTCTCAAGAAGTGCCTCATTTAATGTCATGGCATGACGCAGGTTACCATCAAATCGTTTGAGATGAAGAAGTGCCACCACGTGGCTGTCATCAATTTTTCCCAGGTAATGCTTGACCTTGTGCCCATTCACTCTGAAAACTTCCCCATTTTTGTTCTTCAAGTCAAGTGCACCAAACAGAGTTACAAACACCACTTCAAAAGGTCCACTCTATTTTGACTTAAGCTTTCCCGGAAATAGACGTAACCGAGAGTTGAATAAGAGAACCAAATCACCCACTTTGAACTCCTTACCACGAGCATATTTATCATGAAGGTACTTCATCTTGTCCTTGTACAAGAACGAACTGTAGGCATGGAATCAAAATTCATCAAGTTCATTAAGCTGCTCCACACGAAGATTTGCTGCCACATCCCAATCAAGATTAAACTTCCTCAAAGCCCACATTGCCTTGTGCTATAAATCAACCGATAGATGGCAAGTTTTCCCAAACACCAACCGATATGGAGTCATACCAATCGGAGTCTTGTAAGCAGTCCTATAAGCCCATAGAGCATCATCCAACTTCTTTGACCAATCGGTAATATTTGCATTAACCGTCTTTGACAATATACTCTTGATTTCCCTATTTGAGACTTCAACTTGGCCACTCGCTTGAGGATAATAAGGAGTAGAAACTTTATGGTTGACACCATACTTGCAAGCAAAGTGTCAAAAGCTCTATTACAAAAATGAGACCCCCATCACTTATGATTGGACGAGGAGTGCCAAACCTTGTAAAAATGCTCTTCTTGAGAAATGCAACAACACTCTGGGCCTCATTGTTGGGTAGAGCCACAAATTCAACCCACTTTGAATCATAGTCAACCGCCACAAGAATGTATGTGTTCCCACATGAGCTAACAAATGGGCCTATAAAATCAATGCCCCATACATCAAAAATATCAACCTCAAGAATGGTATTGAGAGGCATCTCATCTTTCTTCAAAATTCCACCTGCTCTTTGACATTCGTCACACCTCTTCACAAGTTCACTTGCATATTTGTACAAAGTTGGCCAGTAAAACCCACAACTAAGAACTTTGGAAGCCGTCCTTGCCCGCCATTATGGCAACCATAGGGAGATGAATGATAATCCTCCAAGACACTCAATTGATCTTCCTCCAGGACAAACCTTCGGATCACACAATCAATGCAAATCTTGAACAAGTACGGCTCATCCCAATAGAAATTCAAACTATCCCATTTGAGCTTCTTCCTTTGGTTAAAAGAGAGCTCACATGGGATTATACCAGCCACAAGGAAATTATAAAAGTCCGCAAACCATGGCATACCATTCACCAACACTTAAAGGAGTTGTTCATTAGGAAATGTATCATTGATCTCTAGGCCGTCACGAGGCGTCCCCTCCTCCTCCAAGCGGGACAAGTGGTCCGCTACTTGGTTTTCACTACCCTTCCGGTCCATAATCTCCAAATAAAACTCTTGAAGTAACAAGACCCATCACATCAGTCTAGCTTTGGAATCCTTCTTCGTCATCAAGTACCGGAGTGTGGCATGATCTTTATGGACTATGAACTTGGCACCCACATGATACGACCAAAATTTCTCCATTGCAAACACAATAGCCAAAAGTTATTTCTCAGTCACCATGTAGTTCACTTGAGCATCATTCATTGTTTTGCTCGCATAGTACACCAGATGAAACATTTTGTTCATTCTTTGACCCAAAACCACCCCAACCGCAACATCGCTTGCATCACACATAAGTTCAAAGGACAAGATCCAATTAGGTGCGATAATGGTAGGAGTGGTGGTCAACTTGTGCTTGAGAAGTTCAAAGGCTTGCATACATCTCTCATCGAACACAAACTTGACATCCTTTTCCAATAGCTTGTATAAGGGGTTCACTACCTTCGAAAAGTATTTGATAAATCTCCGGTAGAACCCCGCATGCCCAAGAAAACTTCTAACTCCCTTGACAGAGGTAGGGGAGGGAGCCTTGAAATCACATCAATTTTTGCTTTGTCTACCTCAATACCATGCTTTGAAATTTTATACCCAAGAACTATGACCTCTTCCACCATGAAGTGGCATTTCTCCCAATTAAGAA
This sequence comes from Nicotiana sylvestris, assembly GCF_000393655.2. Lineage (NCBI taxonomy): Eukaryota > Viridiplantae > Streptophyta > Magnoliopsida > Solanales > Solanaceae > Nicotiana > Nicotiana sylvestris. Next base: position 166,823,133 of record NC_091063.1, read on the forward strand.
CAAGATTGGTTCTTCACAATGGGCCAAAACTCTATCAAGATTTTTCAAACACTCATCAAATGAATCACCCACAACACTGAAGTAGTCCATGAATACCTCCAAAATAACTTCCACCATATCGGTGAAAATGGCCATCATACACCGCTGAAATGTAGCCGGTGCATTACACAACCCAAAAGGCATCCGAGAAAAGGCAAAGGTGCCATATGGACAAATGAATATGGTCTTCTCCTAATCTTCCGAAGCAATCAAGATTTGGTTTATCCAGAATACCCATCCATGAAATAGTATATGGCACGCCCAGCAAGTCGGTCTAACATCTGATCAAGAAAAGGCAATGGAAAGTGATCCTTTCGGGTCACTTTACTCAACTTGCGGTAGTCCATGCATACCCTCAAACCGTGACGGTTCTGGTAGAAATCAGCTCATTTTGTGAATTTACAACCATGGTCATGGCACCCTTCTTCGGTACACATTACACCGGCAAAGTCCAAGAGCTATCAGAGATGGGGTACACAACCCCGACATCCAACCACTTCATCACCTCCTTTTTCACAACTTCTTGCATTGCCTCTTTCAACCTCCTTTGATGTTCCAATGAGGGCTTTGCATCATCTTCCAGAATAATCTTGTGCATACAGAATGCGGGGCTTATCCTCTGAATATCAGCTAAAGTCCATCCAATTGCCTTTTTCCGCTTTTGAAGCACCGCCAATGTGGCATCAACCTGCATGTTAGTAAGACAAGAGGAAAGAATAACTGGCAAAGTAAAATTAGGGCCTAAGAACTCATACCTGAGGTATGGAGGCAACGATTTCAATTCCAAAATCGGAGGTTCCTCAATTGAAAGTTTTGTTGGTGGAGTCTTCCTTTTTTCAAGGTCCAAAGATAGTTTTCTAGGCTCATAAAAGTAAGAGCCCATCCCATGTAAAGCATTCACACACTCCACTCAGCCTTCATCCTCATTGACATCAAGATTCAACAATACGACCTCTAGAAGGTCCTCCACATTGATCATTGCACTGGTATCATCAACTATCACTGCCGTGACAAGGTCCACAAAAGACCACACCTCGGAACAGTTGGGTTGCTTCATGGACTTGCACATGTTCTATCCGCCATTTGCAATCTCATAGAAGTCGACCTCGGTTTCCCAATACCCAAAGTCTTGAAAACTGAGTAGGGTATCAAGTTGATACTTACCCCCAAATCACATAGAGTCTTAGCAAAGTCCGAACTCCCAATGGTGCAAGGAATGGTGAAAGCACCGGGATCTTCAAGCTTCTGGGCCATTGAATGCACTATTGCACTAACTTGGTGGGTCATGTTTATAGTTTCACAATCCATGGATCGTTTCTTTGTCACCAAGTACTTCATGAATTTAGCATAGCCAGACTTTTGTTCAAGAGCATCCACCAAAGGCACATTGATGGTTAAGATCTTCATCATATCAATGAACTTTTTAAACTGATTCTCGTTTTTCTGCTTCGCGAGCCTTTGAGGATAAGGTGGAGGTGGCCTTGGCAAAGGGGCCTTGGATTTATGAACAACCGTCTTCGGTATGTCTATTACTTGTTCCCTAGACGGGTTCATGTCATTTTGAGTTTCCACCTCGGCATCTTGAATATCAACCCTCACTTCTTAATTCACATTCTCATCAATCACATTTTCAACCACCAAAGAAACTTCATCTTCTTGCAACTTAACTTCATCACTCAAAATTTGCTTTTGTTTGGAGGCATTCACATCACCGCCTCATACATTCCTTGTAGTTACTACCATAACATGATTGTTCTCACCCTTCAGGTTTACTACCGCATCACCCTTCAGGTTTACTACCGTATCACTTGGTAGAGCCCCCTTAGGGCGAGTATTCAAGGGCTGTGAGATTTAGCCTAACTGAACCTCCAAATTTCTAATTAAAGTATTGTGGGAAGACAACTGAGCATCAAAATCCGCATTCTTCTTCATCATCTGTAAAAACATCATTTCAATTCTCTCCATATCATTGTTAGAAGAACTAGGACCTTGGGATAGAAATGGTGGTGGATTGTTCGGTTGTTGGTATATTGGGGGCCTTTGAAAGCTTTGCCCCCGGTTTCCTTGATTGCCATTGTTCCACCCACCTTGATTGTTGTTACCACCCCAGTTGTTGTTGTTACAATTCCAATTACCCTAATTGTTCTGATTATTGTTCTGATTTCCCAATTGGAATTTAGGTTGTTGTTCCCCCAATTACCATTGCCTTGTTGTTGTTGATTACCCCAATTGCCTTGGGGTCTCCATTGTTGTTAGTTGGAAGAATTGCCCCTTTGGCCTTAATAATTGTTCACTTATTGCACCTCTTCATTCTGCCCATCATAACTATCATCTTGGAATCCAACACAATCATTGTCAAATTGCTCTGAATTCCCTTGGTTCTATTGACCTCTTTATCTTCTTTTGCTGACTAGCATGTTGACACCCTCCATGGCATTCACTTGGCGAGGATTTTGAACTTGTTGCAACTGTGACTTTGCTAGTTGGTTCATTGTAGTTGTCAAGTCAGCTATAGCCTGCCCATGAACATGTAACTCTTTGTGAAAATAAGTGACCATTGGGTCACCCTGGGGCATATTGGCTCTACTTTGCGAAGCGAAGGAAGTGTCAGCCATCTCATCAAGAATGTCACAAGCCTCATCATAAGTCAGCTTCATGAAGTTACCCCCAACAAGTTGGTTCACTATGCACTGGTTTCTTTTGTTAATGTCCCTGTAGTAAGTATGTTGGATCATCGCCTTAGTCATATCATTGTTAGGGCATTCCTTTACCATTGTTCTATAGCGCTCCCAAATCTCATGCAATGGTTCAGTGGGATCCTGCTTGAAAGCCAAGATTTCATCTCTCAATGCTGCCATATGCTCCCGTGAGAAAATTTTTGCAAGAAACTTTTTTGCCAACTCATCTTAGGTAATGATGGAATTGTTGGGGAGTCACTCAAACCAATCCAATGCCTTCCCTCTAAGTGAAAATGGGAAGAGTTTCAACCGAAGTGCATCATCAGACACATTTGTTTGCTTGCTCTCCCAACAGGTATCCATAAACCCCTTGAGAAGTTTGTAAGCATTTTGATTGGCAGCGCCCGTGAAATACCCACGTTGCTCCAGCAATATCAGCATCACATTGGTAATTTGAAAATTTCCCACACGAATCCTGGGTGGGATAATTGCACTTGCATAGCCTTGGTTTGGAAGAACTCGAGGAGCCACTCTTGGATGTGGTAGAGGAGGGTCTGGAATATTGTCATTGGCATTGGCCTGGCGGCCTCTACGTTGTCCTTGAGGTACAAGAGACACATCATCATCTCCGACATCATCTACCTCCTCCCGCGCAATCACATTTCCAAGAGGGTCATTGTTGTTTGCTGCCATTTGGTACCTGAAGTTGTGACACACACAAATTAGTAACACGGAAGGAAAGAAGAACAATACACAAAACTATTTAGATAGATAGCCAAAACTGTTAGCTCCCCGGCAATGGCGCCAAAAAGTGATCTAGGCCAACCCTGTACTACTACAAAGTAGCAAGAAAGGTCGAAACAACTTTTACCCGAGAAGGTCAGGATCGATTTTCACAAGGAGCTAGAGATTGGAGTTGAGTATCTATCTAAATTTGAGTTGCGTAATTGTTCCTAATTGAACTTCTAAACATTGTTGGTTTTGATTTTACTTCTAATTTTATACTACTAAGATGCTAAATTAGGCTAAGTAAAGCTAAGATTATACTATTGAAAGTTGTCTAAATAGGTAAAAGGCACTAGGTAAGTGACTATATCCTAGGTGGATAATTGACGGATTCTAGAGTCTAAGGCTAGATTGTCATATTTGGGGAGTATGATATAACCATTTCACGATTCTAATCACTCTATACCTCTCAGTAGTTCGAGTGATTTAGCTCGAATTAACTTTCTCAAGACCAATTGGGTATGTTAATTTGTGCAAGCAATTGAGGTTCAAGTTGGGTATTACTATCTCTAGGTTTACCCCTTTAATTGTGGCTATCAATCTCTTGAATACACCCCAATTACTTGTTCGACCAATTTAATAGACTTAGGCTCTCTTTCTCTAGAAGAGCCAAAGTCAACTAGGCATAAACAAGCATTTGCAACCACTAATTCAATGTTAAAACCCTAAATTAGTCAAAATATAAAACACCCATAGACAATGAAGCATTAAAACACAAGACTCATCAATTACCCACACTAGGGTTGAGCCACAACCCTAGCTAATGGGTCTAGCTACTCATGATTATAGAAGAAAACAAAGAAATAGATGAAGAAAAGCCCATAATAATTAATTGCTAGATAAAACTTGAAGATTCAATGATGAAACTAAGCTAATATTACTCAAAATAGAAAAGAAGCATTGTTCACGAGCGCAACTATTCGTCAAAATACAACTGATGACCTAAAAATGGAAAAAGAAACTATTTATACTAGGCTGAAAATTTTGGACAAAAATATCCATCCGGGGCTAGTGCGGCCCGCACAAAATTGAGTGCGGCCGCACTAAGGCTCTTGGATGAAATAATTTGCTCTCTGGACTTGGGCTTTGCGGAATGCACAAAGTCGAGTGCGGCAGCGGTGGCTTCTATTGCGGTCCGCACAAAATGGACCGCGGACCGTATTGGAAATATTCCTCCAATCTTGGAACTCTCTGAACATGGGTTTGGCGGACTGCACAAAGTCGAGTGCGGCCGCACTGAAGTTAATGCGGTCCACATAAAATGTAATGCGGTTGCATTGCTTGGCTTACTGAATTGATCATTCTCTGAATCTCATCTTTGTGGACCGCACAAAATGCTGTGCGGTCGCACTAGTCTGTTATACTGAGCTTGGCCTTGTTCTTGGTACTTGTGCATGTTTCATTCCTTTTTGAGTTGGTTTTGATGAATTGTCACCTTGTTGATCAAACCCTGCAATCAAGTACAACATATGATCCTTTGTGACTATTTTGTACATATTTCTACTCAAACCTTAAGCAAGAAGGAGTGTAAATTGCATCATAATCCCTAGTTATTATTGATCCAGAAGGGTGCCCAGTTCAGGTGGTCAGACGAGTGTGAGACGAGCTTTCAAAAGCTCAAGACAACTTTGACTACGATACCGATGTTGGTTTTGCCCACAGGTTCAGGGCCTTATACCGTTTATTGTGATGTCTCTCGTATTGAACTTGGTATGATGTTGATGCAGGATGGCAAGGTCATTGCTTATGCTTCGTGGTAGTTGAATATTCATGAAAAGAACTATCCGGTTCAGGATTTGGAGTTAGCAGTCATTGTTCATGCATTAAAGATTTGGAGGCATTATCTGTATGGCGTGGCATGTGAGGTGTTCACGGATCACAAGAGTCTGCAGTATTTGTTCAAGTAGAAGGAGCTAAATTTGAGGCAGAGAAGGTGGTTGGAGCTATTAAAGGACTATGATATCACCATCTTATATTATCCGGGAAAGGCCAATGTGGTGGCCGATGCTTTGAGTAGGAAGTCAGCCAGTATGGGCAGTCTTGCTTATATTCCGGTCAGTGAGAGACAACTCGCTTTGGATGTTCAGGCTTTGGCCAATCAGTTCGTGAGGGTGGATATTTCTAAGCCCAACCGTGTATTAGCTTGCACAGTCTCTCGTTCTTCATTATTGGAGTCTATCCGAGATCGGCAGTATGATGATCCTCATTTTTGTGTCCTTAGAGATATGGTGCAGCGCAGAGGTGCCAAGCAGGTTACCTTAGGAGATGATGGAGTTTTGAGATTGCTGGGTCGGGTTTGTGTGCCTAATGTGGATGGGCTTCAAAAGTTGATTTTAGAGGAGGCCAATAGCTCCCGGTACTCTATTCATCCGAGTGCCACTAACATGTATCAAAATTTGTGACAACATTATTGGTGGAGAAGAATGAAGAAGAATATTGTTGCATATGTGGCTCGGTGTTTGAATTGTCAGTAGGTTACGTTCGAGCATTACAGACCTGGTGGTTTGTTCCAGAAGATTGAGATTACTGAATGGAAGTGGGAGCGTATCACTATGGACTTCATTGTTGGACTCCCACGGACTCAGAGGAAGTTCGATGCAATGTGGGTTATTGTTGATAGGCAGACCAAGTCAGCACATTTCATTCCTGTGGTAGTCTCCTATTCGTCTGTGAGGTTAGCTGAGATTTATATCCGGGAGATAATTCATCATCATGGTGTGCCCATGTCTATCATTTTGGACCAAGGTATGCGGTTTACCTCACATTTCTAGAGAGCAATTCAGCGAAAGTTGGGCATGCGGGTTGAGTTGAGCACAGCGTTTCATCCTCAGACGGATGGGCAGTCCGAGCGAACCATTCAGATTTTGAAGGATATGCTCCGAGCTTGTGTCATTGACTTTGGAGGCTCGTAGGATCAGTTTCTGCCTTTAGCAGAGTTTGCCTACAATAACAGCTACTGGCTGAGTATCCAAATGGCTCTTTATGAGGCTTTATATGGTAGGCTGTGTCGGTCGCCGGTTGAATGGTTTGAGCCGGGAGAGGCTCGGTTGTTGGATACAGATCTAGTACAGGATGCCTTGGACAAGGTCAGGATCATTTATGATAGATTTCGTACAACTCAGTCCAGGAAAAAACGTTACGCCGATCGTAAAGTTCATGATTTGGCATTCATGGTCGGTGAGCGGATATTGCTTCGAGTGTCGCCTATGAAGGGCGTGATGAGATTTGGGAAGAAGGAAAAGCTTAGCCCTAGGTTTATTGGCCTATTTGAGATTCTTGATCGAGTGGCAGAGGTAGCTTACATACTTGCATTGCCGCCGAGCTTATCAGCCGTGCATCTAGTGTTTTGTATGTCCATGCTTCGAAAGTATCACGACGATCCATCCCACGTGTTAGATTTCAGCACTGTCCAGTTGGACACAAACTTGTCTTATGAGGAGGAGCCGGTAGCTATTCTAGACCGGCAGGTTTGTCAGTTGAGATCGAAGAGTTTTCCTTCTGTTCGTGTTCAGTGGAGAGGTCAGCCTGTTGAGGCATCGACCTAGGATTCCAAGTCTGATATGCAGAGCCGTTATCCCCATCTTTTCCCCGACTCAGGTACTTCTTTCTTCTGTCCGTTCGAGGATGAACAGTTGTTTTAGAGGTGGAGAATGTGATGACCCAAAAGGTTATCACTTGTTTTAAAAATAAATTCTGCGTTCCGAGGCCCTAAAAACCTCTTTCTATCTCACCTCGATTTGTATGCACAATCCGGGCGTGTAGCCGGAAAGCCAATATGTGAAAATCTGTGAAAATGATGAATTTTGCCTTTAAAATGAGTTTAAGTTGACTTCGGTCAACATTTTTGGTAAACGGACCCGGGCCTGTGATTTGACGGTCTTGGAGGGTCCGTAGGAAAATATGGTACTTGGGCGTATGCTCAGAATCGAATTCTGAGGTCCAAAGCCCGAGAAATGAATTTTTAATGAAAATTATTTTCTGGAATAATTTATGAGTTTTGAAAATGAAGTGTGTTTGAAATTCGATGGTATCGGGCCCGTATTTTGGTTCCGGAGCCCAGTACAGGTCTTATGTGGGATTTAAGATGAGTCTATGAAATTTGGTAAGAAACAGACTTGAATAACGTGAATCGGACCTTATTTGAGAAAATTGGAAAGTTTGATGTTCTTAAGTAACTTCATGATTTTGATGCTAAATTCATAGTTCTTGATGTTATTTTGGTCATTTGAATATACGGGCAAGTCCGTATGATGTTTTTAGGTTGGTGTGTATGCTTGGTTTGGAGACCCGAGAGCTCGGGTGAGTTTTGGATAGGCCACGGAGTGGAATTTGGACTTAGGGTGTTGCAGGCCTGCAGGCAAATACGAAGCCTGGTTAACAAATGCGAGGGGTGAGTCGCAAATGCGAAATAACCCAGGCCAGCCTTTCCTCGCAAATGCGATGTCCCCTATTTTGGCCAGTCGTCGCAAATGCGATAGATCAATCGCAAAAGCGACTTCGCAAATGCGAAAGTCACTTTGCAAATGCGAGCATAGTAGAGTCTTGGTTCGCAATTGCGATACCTGCAACCTGTAAATTCATAACTTAGACGCATTTCAACCATTTTTCACACTCTTTCAAAATCAAAATACTTTTGGGCGATTTTTCAAAGACAACTTCTCTTCCTAATCGATTGTAAGTCATTTCTAACTTGTTTTCTTTAATCTTTAACATCTTTTCACATGATTTCAACTCAAAATCAATGATTTTCTTGGGAGGAAATTGGATGTTTTGGGTAGAACCTAGGTTTTTCAACTTTTGGGGATTTGGACCTCGATTTGAGGTCCGATTTCAAAACAAATTATTTATTTGGGTTCATAGGGGAATGGGTAATCGGGTTTTGGTTCAAACCTCGGGTTTTGACCATATGGGCCTGGGGGCGATTTTTGACTTTTTGGGGAAAACTTTAAAAACTTATTTTCATGCATTAGAATTGATTCAATTAGCACTTATTGATGTAATTAAGTAACTTGTGGCTAGATACGAGCGAATTGGTGGTGGAATCAAGAGGTAAAGCAATAGTTGCGACTTGAATTGTGTTCGTGGCATCGTGGTGAGTGTTTGGTCTAACCATAGCTTGAGGGACTAGAAGTCGAGTCCTATTTGCTATGTGGTATTTGTTGAGTACGACGTATAGGCATGGTGACGAGTATCTATACGTTAGTGTCAAGTGCCCGTGAGTCTTATATTATGATTATTATGACTTTGTTATATTATTCATGCCTTGGTGATGATTTATATTGTTGGGCAAAGTTTGTGGAAGTAATAGATATTTGAACATTGAGGAACGTTGGCTCAAGTTGTATAATGAAATGTAAAAATATAAGTGGTAATTGAACCTTTTAGAGCATTGGATCAAGTTGTGAAGTGAGTTGTGAAGTAAAAGTGAAAAAAGAGAAGAGAATTATTATATTGTCTCCCTTGTTGCGATGTTGTTGCTTTTAATACTATCTCCCTTGCCGGGATATTGATGCTTTTGATATTGTTCCCTTGCCGGGATTTGATTTTTGAACTATTGTTCCCTTGCCGAGATTTTATTGCAAATTTTATTTATTTCCTTGTCTTATTCCTTGTGATTGTTGCCTCGGTGAGGAAGAGTGTAAAGCACGAATGGTGATGTCGTGCATTATTTTGGTAAGAGAGTGTTAAAGCACAAAGGGTGATGCCATGCCGCACGATGTACCCTTCCGTGCCTTTTATGAGTGATAATACATGAAGGATAATTATGTGTCATGATTATGTGAGGTAAAACACGAAGGGTGATGTCGTGCCATTTATATTGATTTTATGGTGAGGACGAGAGTAAAAGCATGAAGGGTGATGCCGTGCACTTGTCCCTGATTGTCCTGATTCTTGCTGATAATTGTGTTATGGTGTCCTTTACGTTTATTTACTGATTTTCTGTTGTTACTTGACTTTATTGTGATGTTATTGATTCCTTTGCCCTAACTGCTTTGTGATTGTTGCTTGGGTGAGGAAGAGTGTAAAGCACAAAGGGTGATGCTGTGTATTGTTTTGGTGAGAGAGTGTTAAAGCACGAAGGGTGATGCCGTGTATTGTTTTGGTGAGAGAGTGTTAAAGCACGAAGGATGATGTCGTGCACTTGTCTTTGATTTTCTGATTTTTATTGATAACTAAGTTATGCTTTCTCTATATTTAATGGTTGGTTTCCAATTGATACTTGTTGTACCCCGCAACATGATTTCCCCTTCCTATTTTTAATTGAACTGTGGTGATCCCCATATTTATTTGTTGTTCTTCTGTTATTATTCGATGTCCCCGCAACATGTTTCCCCCTCCCATCCTTAACTATATATTTCCACTTTTATTTTCCGATGTATACAATTTAACTACATAGGTTTATTTGATAGTCTGGTCGTAGCATCGTCACTACTTCGCCGAGGTTAGGCTAGGCACTTACCAGCACATAGGGTCGGTTGTGCTGATACTACACTCTGCACTGTGTGCAGTTCCCGGTGTAGTAGCTTTTGGACCTTAGCTTGGGTGGCTGCCTTCAGCCCATACGGAGATCCAAGGTAGTCCTGCAGGCATTCGCAGGCCCTGACGTTTCCCTCTATCCTTTCTTCATGTTTCATTTATGTAATTCAGAAACAGTATTGCATTTATTTTTCGAATCTTGTTTGTAGCATTCCTAGACCGTCTGTAAAGTTGTGACACTAGTTCTCGGTAGTCTTTGTTTAAGAATTTGTATTGGATATATTTGAATGGTTTTATTATTTCTTCCGCTTGTTTAAATTCCGCTATTTATAAGCTATTCTTTCATAATCTTTAAAGGATTAAAATGAGAAAAAGGTAATTTGTTCAAACAGTTGGCTTGCCTAGCTTTCATTAATAGGCATCATCACGACTCCCGAGGGTGAGAAATCCGGGTCATGACATTCGCCTTTCGTAATCCAAGACTTCTACTCAAGTATTCCATTACAATTGCAAATAGAAAAAGTTAAATGGAATAACCTTGTCTTAGTCTTTTAGCTACTGGAAAGGAACTGAAGGCTTTTCATTCACCACAATTGAGTAGCTCACAGTCTTAACACAGGTTAGAACGCAATCTTGAAATCTTCTAGGGAATCCTAGCTCAACCATGACATGTTCCAAGAAGATCCATTCCACATAATCATAGGCCTTGGTCAGGTCTATTTTGATCATGCATCTAGGAGAAGTATTCTTCCTTGTATAAGATTTGACAAGCTCATGAGCCACGATGATGTTATCTCCAGTTTTCCTCCCAAGAATGAAACCAGCTTGTGCTTCATTAATGATGTTTGCTGTGATTTTCTCTAATCTGTTTGTCAGCACCTTTGAGATAATCTTATATAGGACTGAGCAGTAGGCAATAGGTCTGAAATCTCTTATTGTTGTAGGATTGCTTACCTTAGGTACCCGTGTAATTGCAGTGCAATATATGGCTTTATATAGCTTACCAATAGTGAAGAAATCTTTAATTGCTCTCACTACACCACTTTTGATTAATTTAGGCTTTTAATATTACCTTTAATAGAAGTTTTCGTAACCACACAAATGATATAGTTGTGTAAGACCATGAGTTTCAGACGTCTTATAACCATATAATATCGTCATGACTGGCATGTTTAAGACCCTATGTTTCAAAAACCTTTTGATTCTTAAAAATCTATACTCAGTCAAATATGTTTATATAAATTGAAGTGGATGGAATAATTCTTCAATTCGTACCTATATTAATATTGAACGAAACTTGAGAAATAGGAGTATTTTTATTTGAAAACACTCCATATCGTCTGCGATTCGCAGGTGGTTTCTTTCAGAATGAGTCTTGCATTAATACGTCAAAATTTTGATTAATTACCTTGAACTATACTCATAGTTCATGAAATGAAAATTTACACAACACTTGCACTGTACTTATCATTCATAGATATATATTTTTTTTTAAATTATCATTTGTAGCTATATTTGAATTTTTTAGCGAATTCACATGAGATCAATTATTTTAAATTGAAACAAGAGAGCAACAAGCTCTCGTAGTCAATTGGTTAGAGCACCCGTTTACTAAGCGAAGATCTTGATTTCGACTCTCAATGAGAGCTTCTACGAATGATACAGGTTGTATTCGTTACACGTCTGAATACAAGCTGATAACAGTTGAATTGTAGCTACGAATGGTAATTAAGCAAACTATATTTGCACATGGTATTAATTAGGCTCTTAATTGCCGTGCTTTACTTCAACCATACTTGTCTCTTACAAAGCCAAATTTAACCGAATATGATTTAATTTGTAGTTTGTACTTCAATTATATTACTAATTAACGTTATTATGAAAATAAATGCATTATATGCTTTTGACTTTTTTGTTACCTGTTTTGCCATAACTTGCAAAAACTTAAGCAATATATTCAAGTTGACATTTGGCGATAAGGATTTGGGATTAGAACTTAAACTTTAGAGAAAATTATTTCAAGCTGAAACGGGGGTTTGGAGGCGTATTGTGAAGTGAAATTTTTGTTTTTCCTTTTAAATCTACAACATACATTCAACTAATTATTTATGCAACTTTGGAGTTTTACTTGTAAATTTCCATAAAATACATTCTTTGAATTTTAGTAATTGTAAACTTGTTTAAACAATTCTAGATACTTTTACAATATTATGTCAGGATATTTTAAAATATAATATGTTTTTTTTGTAAAAGGAATTCTTTAGTTCTTCCTCTAAGAAGAAAAGTAGGAAAGATGTTTACAAGTTGATTTACAGTAACTAAGAATACAAAAATAACGAACAAAACCACAAAGCATATTTCAACAGTTGGAATAGGACGCAACATATGTTATTATAAGAAAACTATATATCCTCAACAATAAAGACAAGAACCTTAAAATCAAACAAATTATTTGGATGAAGCAATATTTAACCAGTAAAACCACGAGTTTTTCTTGCTAACATTTGGACAAGGGAGGGATACCGATATACTTTGTGTTTCAAGATTGAAAACGTAAAGACAACGACCTTCATGCTCCGTGAAGTAGATGGAATTTCTGTTAAGATTAGTGCCTCTTGTGGAGCAAGTCCTCCCCCAGTTATTACATAGAAAAATTGCAGTTTCGCCAATATTTTTCATCTTTACCCACGCTTTTTTAACAAAATCAAACCGAAATATAAGAAATCCGTATACCTCCTCCCGCATGAACCTACCACAATATAACTGGCGAACATATAGAAACATATCATCATCGTCACATGAGGATTGAATGAGGTATCCGCGAGAGCATAGCATGTCTAAGAATTGGCTATAATCATAAACAGGCTGGTTAACTAGTGGTGTAACTTTTACCATTCCCGAGTCTATATCTAGATCCAAAAGCACTAGAATTGATCTTTGGCATGTTAATCCGTAGATTTTTTTCTTGAAACTTATCCAGAGATGCAAATTGTTATCTCCAGCAATTGGTTCCAAATCTTGTCTATGAAATTCTTGATTATAACCCGGTTTGCAGAAGTATAGTGTAGGCTGCTTCACATTCATGCCATCAGGTATCTCAACATCTGTGTCAGTGTCATCAATTAGAAAAACAACGCGATATTCAGGATCATAGGGTGGTGCGGATAAGAGGCATTCCAGATCGTCGTATTTAGGGACGGGTGGGAGCCGAATTTTGTCTTCTGAAGTAGGATTCCAAAGGCAACAATCACGAGATTCAAAATCTAGTAACACCAGCCACTCATAAGCATAAGCACAAATTCTTTTATTTTGAAGCTCAGGTATAGTGTACACATAATACCGATCCTCTGATATGCTAAAATATGTTTGCTTTTGCATGTTATTTCCATGTCAAATAACAAGCCAAGGGTGTGGTTGTGCAAAATCAGGAGGTAGACTATATTTTGACTCTTCGTTTTTGTATTCTTCCAACCTCATCTTTCTTTTTTTTCTTTCTATGCAAAAGAAAGATAATAATACTGAATGTTGTAAGCCAATCACAAAATATTAGCAAGGAATTTAATTGTTACAAACTTTAACAAACTCAACTGGCTTTATTGTACATGCTAATAGTCACTTAGGTGGAATATTTCTCTATTTCAAGAAGAGGAAAAAAAAAGGACGAAAGGGTAAACACAAATCTAGTAAAAATTTACTATTTTATTTCAGAATATCAAGAGATTTAATTTCTAGAATCGATTTCTTTCAAAATAAAAGATACAAGTGGTTTTAGTTTATTGAAATCAAAACTTTAGATGAATTTTGCTTAAAGAGTTGCTAGGAAGTTAAAGAAAACTATCAAACAACTTGGTTGGATTGTTATTACATGTCGTTTCATAATGTATCATATTATACTGTTGTATTGTATTGTATTGTTTAATAAAAATAATGTTTGGATATATTGTATCGTTTGCTGTCGTTTTATAATGTTACGTATAAAGAATAAATTTGTAATATTATTAAGAAAAAACATGATACGGACTAGAATTGCTATATAAAAAAGTATGGTAAAGGATAAAATATGATTATTTAAATAAGAAAATATAAGATGAGAGAAAAAAGCAAGGTAACAATGCCCCTACACCAAATCTGTCATTCTATAAAGTGGTACTTTTCGTCGTTACATAACGATGGATTTAACGATACGATACAATAATATTTAAGTACAAATCAAAACAAACATTCTATTTAAAATAACAATATGATACAACACAATAAGTAACAACTATCAAAACAAGTTGTAAAGCAAAATACTTAATACAGCATCTTGAGAATAAATTGAAATAGCAACAAAAAGGAAGGTAAAAAGAAGCCAAGGAAAGCACTAAAAAACTTACATTGCAACGTCGTTATGTTTTTTGGGGCAACCTCGTTCTAAACACTAATAAGAATAAGGTGTGTGTTTCATGAGCTTAAATAGAATAAGTAATGGATTCCAAATACAATAAGGAAAAGGAATTAGAAGTTACTACTTGGACGTACGGAAAGGGTAAAATTTTGTTTTCCTTTCTAATTACTAATTAGGGTTTCCTCTAATCTCATAAATAATAAAACCAGTTATACATTTGACAGGGTTTGTACCAAAACTTTTAAAGAAGGAAAATACTCATTGCTTTGCTATTTAAATAAGAAAAGGATTCCTTTGCCAGTTGTAGTTTAAATAAGGTAAGGAGTCCTTTGCCAATTAGTTCTTTGTCAAATTTAAGCTTTGAAGTCCAATTCGTGATTTTTTCACACCATTCAATGGAGGGTGCAGATTATGATGAATTGTGGTCTGATTATGTTCCAATAGACATACTCAGATTAATATCATCACGTCTCGTTGCTGGTGATTATTTTACTTTTCTTGCTGTTTGTAAAAGATGGCGATTCGAGTCCCTATCGTCTCCACTCCCACCTTTGATCCATGATTCCCCATCGTCGCCTTGTTTGATGACCTTAAATAAAGAAACTGTCATTATAGAGTCCTTTCATCCTGTGTACAATGTCATAACTCACAAGATGGATATCCCGAAATTAAAGGGTGCCCGAATTCGTAGCGCAAACGTTAAATGGTTGTTCGTGAGTCATGGCAACCGTGGCATGTTCTTTTTCAATCCCATTAGTAATGACATAATTGAACTCCCTGATCTACTAGAGGATGTGGAGAATCATTTCCCGTCTTGGACATTTTCGTGTTCCCCGGACTCCTCATCATCGGATTGTTTTGTCATTGGTTTTGAAAATTTTGGCTCTCCGCCATCGATATACTGTATTGGAAAAAACTGAATTTGCATTGTAGGTGACGTGGCATCACACGTGGAATGGTCAAACGATCAAAACATAATAAATAGCCAAGAGACACGGGCAACGACAGATAAGGGAAAAAGAAAGCAACATAGGTGCGGACCGTTACTAAAATAGGTACGAGTCTCGTACCTATCCAAGTCATTTAAAGACCAAAGATCGGAAGAAGTTGAAGATACGAATCTGATGACATAAAAGAGTCTAAATACAATATTGAATATCAAATACATTAGAATATTTAATTTAAAAAGAAATGATTGTGTAACGTTTCTTTTAATATCATTTATTGCTCATAATTGCCTCATTAAGACAAAGACATTACATCTTCTCCTAGAATTAGCTATAAAGGAGAAGAACTCACCATCTGTAAGGATACAAAATACTATTGGAATCTTACTGAAATACAAAACTATTTACTGCTTTACCATCATTCACAAAAATATTTTATTTTCATCTCGTGATTATCAGTAACCCGAATTTCATTTTAGCTTTGATCAAAGACTCAGATTTTTGGTTAAACAAATTGGTTCCGTTACCGGGAATCTGATAATCTTTTCTTTTAAGCTATATCTTGTCCATTGTTATCACCATGTCAAACAACAACACCGACAATAACAGTAATAACACATTGGGAAACCATGAAAATCAAATCCATCAAAATCAAGGTGACGTGGTTCCCTCCCCTCCAGATTCACCACGTCAATATCGTGAAGGCACTCCTGTTACTATATCCCGTGCTGATCAACAAGAACAATCTGAACACTTTGAAGGAGGTACAAATGAAGCTTTACAAAAGCTAATTGATGCTCAGGTCGGCAAAGCTCTTCAGGCTCTAGTTAGTCGATTGCCTGCTGCACCACCCACACCAACTCCTAATAATAATACATTGGAGAATTCCCGTTATGGTCTTGTTAATTCTGGAAATGGAGCAACCACCAGTGAACTACAGGAAGGGGGACCAGGTAATTCAAATAATTCATATTTGCAAAATTTAGTACTAACCTTGCAGAAACAGATTAAGGAACAAAATGAGCGTATTGAGCAAATCCCTGGAGTTCCGCCTGTAATAAAAGGAGTAGACATGGACAAATACTCACAATAACCTTGGAAGCCAAGTGCTGCTCCCCTTCCAATTCCGAAAAAGTTCAAAATGCCTGACATCCCGAAATATGATGGTACTACAGACCCACGTGACCACGTGACTGCATTTACAACAGGCGTGAAAGGCAACGACTTGACCAAACAAGAAATTGAATCAGTACTGGTCAAGAAATTTGGAGAAACACTCACCAAGGGTGCATTAACCTGGTATTCTCTTTTATCTGAAAATTCTATAAATTCTTTTGCTGAGCTTGCAGATTCTTTTATTAAAGCACATTCGGGAGCACAAAAGGTTGAAAAAAGAATGGAAGATATTTTCAAAATCAAACAAGGGGATTCAGAGTTGCTTAGAGATTTTGTTGATAGATTCCAGTGTGAAAGAATGACTCTACCCCGTGTGCCTGACAACTAGGCTGCAATAGCATTTGTAAGTAATTTAAACGACAAAGGTTCTGAAGCCACGAGACGACTCAAAGAAAGCCTTCGACAATTTCCTGCAACCACGTGGAATGATATTTACAACAGGTATAGTACGAAGCTGCGAATTGAAGAAGATATCGTACCTAAGTTTCATCATGAAGAAAGGGGTGGTCCCCGAAGATCAGAAACCGAAAAAAGATCAGGTAAAAACAGGTATGATCCATATATGGGACCTGCCGGAAAAGACCCACGGTCAAAACAAGATAGCCAGCAATATGATCAAAAATTGAGGAACAGGGACTCTGGTTCTTCTTTGAAATTCAGGAATGATCGGAACAGACAAGAATCACGAGATGATGACAGAAGTTTAAAGGAACGATTCGGCGGATATAATTTTAATGTCTCTACCTCCGAGCTCGTGGCTGTTTTAAGAAGCATGGGAGATAAGGTACGGTGGCCAAAAGAGATGCGGTCAAATCCAAATAGACGCAATCCAGGTCATTGGTGCGAATTCCACAATGATCACGGGCACAAAACTTCAGAATGTAGATTCTTGCAGAGTGAAGTAGATCATCTATTGAAGCAAGGGTACCTCAATGAGTTATTTAGTGAAAAAGGAAAACAAGCCTATATGAAAAACAGGCAAGAGCTACCAAAGCCTCCTTCACCAAAGAGGACAGTAAATGTGATAAGTGGGGGAGAAGATATTCACGGCATAACCTACACAACCTCCTGTCACACCTCCTTTTTGCGCGCCCGCCCCGAAGGATAAATGCGCGAGGGGAGTTTTTCCAATTTAAGTGACAATATTCGAAATGGGATTATTTATTTAATTCAGAGTCGCCACTTGGGAAAGGTTTGGCTTTTGGTGTCCCAAGTCACCGGTTTATCTTGAATCCCAAATCGAGGAAATTTTCGACTTTTCCAAATGAAGTCTGCGAACCAGAAATTCTAAGTAAGGAATTCTGTTGACCCGAGGGAAGGTGTTAGGCACCCTCGAATCCCGTGGTTCTAGCACGGTCGCTTAAATTGTTATAATGGCTAAATATCTGATTTAAATACATGTTATGACTTACGTGCTTTTATTAAGTTTAAACCGCTTTTATCATTATCACTTATTTTTATAGAATTGCAACGTCGTGAAAATGCATCTCGAACCACGTCACAATCAATGCGCCCGTGATCGTCAACACATTTTGACTTCGTTGAGATTTGGATTTGGGTCACATCAATGTGCACCCGAATTTAAGAATATGATTTAATTAAGCCGCGCCTAAAGAGTCTAACGCGTTATTATTTTTTGAGAAGGCCATGAGATTCACTAAACGGCCTAGCCTGAATTCTAAATATTATGATTAGTTGTTGATTGAGGGCCCCGCAATTTGCATTTTTATTTGGCGAGGCTCGTCTCATTATTTTAGAAGGGTATCCTAAAGCGACTACATTTCTGTTACGTTTGTCCCTAAAACTAAAAGAAAAGGAACATGCTAATTTAACTATATGCTTTTGCCTAATCCGGATTCTTATCAATTTCTGATTAATTATTTACAAAGTAGAGAAAACACTACACTTCAATGGAAAATTGCTTTAGTTTGACAGAAGAAATCCGCTTATTCTAATGAAATACGACACTTAATCCGAACCAACATCTTTAGGTCAAAATTAGATTAACTTGCTTAAACAGGGTTAATAGAATTCCTTATTGAAGAATACTACCGATAACATTCAAAACTAATCCTATAAAGGCCTAAAGAAATCGAAAACCGGGCAGTTCAAAACCACATTATATTTGGCTAGGTTTAATAGCCATTTGCCCTTACTTATTCAATACATGCTGAAAGAGTGAATTTAATTTTAACAATCACATTAAATAATTTCACGTTCCAAGAGTTCTATTTACATTCTGTATGCCACTAAACGAATCGAACACCACAGTTCAAATCAACATAGTACAAGCTTAATAATGTATTCTCTATCATCTATAAACTACAATTTACATAAACTTAACAATATTTATGAAAAGGCAGTCAGTAAACGGGTGATTATAACTCCTTCAAATCTTTCTATTCATGCTTTTTCAATGTTACATTCAGCTACACCAATGTGAGACTTGAGATGTGTACCTGGAAACAAACTGAAAATGCCAAAGAGAAGAGGAAGAAAATAGGGAAATCAGCAACAGCAGGAAACAGAATAGCAGCAACAGCAGGGCAGGATAGCAGCAGACAAAGCAATACAGCAAGAACAGGCTCGAGTGCAGAAATGCAACTATGGCCGATAGAAAGCAGTAACCAAATGACAACAACACCCAGTGGAGTAGAATCAGAACTCCAGGCAGACCAAACCAGTAGTAAACCAATGAAAACACTCGACTAGTAGACACAACTGGAACTTCAAAGAATCAGAATTGATTGAACAAGTTGAACAACTGAAATCCAAATAACAATAGGAGGAAACAGTTTCTGATTGTTGATTGTATACTTTCTATCTCTTAACCTCTCTCTATCTGTGTTTTCCTAAAATCAGTTCTATCCTTTTCAATCCTCTCAGTCTAAGTATCCCCCTATGTCTGTATCTCTTTGTATGTATTTCAAGCTTTCTCTTTCAAAACTCCTCACAGTGTGTTTCCCCCTCTCCCTCTATTTTTCAGATCCTCTTTTATCTCTGTATGTCCTCCCTTTTATACGCCTTCATATTACCCCTTTTACAGCCTGATAGATTATCACCAATACCCCTCCCATGTGCCTTCCATTTTCAGTCCCACTTTAGCTAATTAAGTATTAAACCCCATCAACATTCCCTGGAAGATTTAACTTTTAAAAGGTTTAATTCTTCTTTAAACTAAAGCAAAGTATGGGCAGTAGAATGTATCTGACAGCGTATGCTGTCAAACCATTTTAAAATTAAAAGCCCTTTTATGTAGGAAACAGGCTGTGCACAAGGCACATGAGGTGCACCAATGCACATGCTGTGCACGAGTGCACATGCCCTCCAATTCCGCATTTAAACAAAACATCCTCAACAGCTATAAGTAAGCAAAACTGGTTCTTAATTGATTCAACAAATGCTTACCAGAAGTAAGTCGATTTGTTATTGTTCGGACAACTGAAACTAATTGACGACATATGTCGACTCGACTATATTAGCATTAACATACACAATCGTAGCCAAAAATCAGACATTTAAACAGTATTGATGCATGATTCGAATTATACTGACTAAACAAAATTACACTCGAGGAGTCAACTAGTCAGTACAAATTTGGAATACAACCAATACACATGCTTTATCAGAATAGGAGGGGTTCAAACAAACACAGTGGTTCGGGCAAAGTGGACAAACAGAAGTTGGTAAAAATTCAAAGACGCAAATTGAAACAAAACATGGACAGACATTTAATCACTCACATGGACCAAACAGAAATAAGAAAGAAAGCAAGACTCACCTCAAATCTTAAAAAATCAAAAACCTTGACTCGGACTTGGACAGACTCTTCTTAAGGCTGAACGGACTTTAATCGAAGTGTTTCTCAGATGAGAAACACTTCGATTAAGGTCCCTTAGACCTTAATTTCCTTGGCTCGAACGGGTATGAACCAGTGACGAGGAACCTTGTGGTTTCAAAACTCAGATCTAGGATTCGTGCTTCCCTGGTCATATTCGGACCAAACCAAGTATGGTTTGGTCACGAGGTGGTCTGGGGAGTGTCTGGTATGAATTTAGGGCCGATCGGTGTAGATTAGGTTCCGACTCGAATCTTCAAATGAAGATTCGAGAAGGTGGGATAGGATTCGGGGTGTGTGGTTGGTAGATTCGGGTTCAGGACGACATGGGGGTTCTATGGTGTTCAGGTGGAGGTCACCGGCGTTTATGCCGCCGGGTTTCTGGTGAAGGTGTGCAGGGGCGGCTAGGGTTTGAGGGGAAGGGTTCATGGAGACGAAGGCTGGGGTTCGGATAGGGGGGGTAGGGTAAAGGTTCTGGGCTTTTATAGTTAGTGGGTGGGTTGATCTCAACCGTTAGATCAATCTAGATCTACGGTTTGGATCTGATGGTCTTAAGTGGAACGGTGTCGTTTTGAGATAAAGGGTTTTGGGTTGGTCCGGGTGAAAACGGGTCGGGTTCCTCAGTGGGTTGTGGGGAAGTGATCTTGGCCGTTGATCAATCTGAGATCAACGGCCCAAATCACACTGGACTAAAACGGCGTCGTTTGGACGCCCTGGGTATCAGGTGGTCTGGACCGGGCAGGCCTGGGTTTTGGGCTGTTTGTTTGGGCCAATTTTGTTAAAATTGGCCCAAGTCCGGAAGGGAAGGGCCCCTTTTTTTCTCTTTTTTTTTTCTTTTTTATTTTTATTATAAAAATAAAAATCAAATTAAATATAAACACCTAATACAATTATTTGCACACACATTAAAATAATTCAAAACAGGTAAAATTAAACAAAACAAAATCACGGACAAAGATGCTTGTTTATGCTTTTCTATTTAAACCATGTTACGGTTCAGATTATGCATGACACGTACACATTTTTTTGAATTTTGTTTTAATAAAGTAAATAAATAAAAACGGGCCAAAGTCATGAACAAATCAACAAAGTGCCGCACAGAAATCCAAAAATTGTACAGCAGGACCAATTTTTATTCTTTTGGAGCGACTGTCGCGCAAAAACAAAAATCACGTGCTCACAGCTGCCCCTCTTTGTTCGGAAACACGAAGAGTTTTCGTGCAAAGATAAAGTGAGCGTGTATGAGCGATTTTTGCCTATGGACCACTCCGTATGAAGCATTTTTTTTGAAAGATCTGACCGAATCTTGCTTCAAAGATTTCCTACATATCCTGGGCTAAACAGGAATCAGGTCAATGTAGTTCGAGAAGTTTTGGTAGCTGGGACTACCGTGGGACTGCAATGCTTGCTGCTACTGCTGCTGCTGTTGTCACTGCTACGTCACTGACCGCCTTATTACAACCAAACGAAAATTGGAAACTGAACTAACTACTTATATGCATGTCAACTGCTAGTTACATGATTCCTATCTATGATTCTTTTATGACTTGATCTTGGGTCTTTAGCTGATTCTGCTTGTAGACTCCGATCTGAATCTTGATGCTCGCGAGTTGCGGCGACTTGCTTAAATCTCTGGGATACTGAGTGAGGCGTAATTGGCAGGGTTCAGGACCTCAAACCAAATGTTGGAGTCAATTTGCCTTCCATTTACTCCGATATCTCGGGACCTTCTTTTTTTTCTTTTTTTTTCTTTGATTCCGAACTGGGACTCATCTCGTGGGTCATTTCGATCCATGTGGCTCGAGGTCAGACCTGCGGGAGAAAACAAACGAACGAAATTTCTGCCCCAGTTTCACTAGGAAAATTTCGTTAATTATTCGCCCGGAAGTTCATAAAATTGATGAAAGAGGATATGCACGCTCAGTTCAGGGTTGGAGCCCTAATACCGACTAGCTGGGGAAAGGTTCAGTTTAGGGTTTAAAACCCTAATGCTGGCTGAAAGGGAAAAGTTCAGTTTAGGGTTTAAAACCCTAATGCTGACTAAAAGAAAAATTTAGTTTAGGGTTTAAAACCCTAATGCTGATTGCATGGAAAAGCTCAGTTTAGGGTTTAAAACCCTAATGCTGGCTGAAAAGGAAAAAGTTCAGTTTAGGGTTTAAAACCCTAATGCTGATTAAAATGAAAATCCAGTTTAGGGTTTAAAACCCTAATGCTGATTGCATGGAAAAGCTCAGTTTAGGGTTTAAAACCCTAATGCTGGCTAAAGGAAAAAGTTCAGTTTAGGGTTTAAAACCCTAATGCTGACTAAAAGGAAAATTCAGTTTAGGGTTTAAAACCCTAATGCTGATTACATGGAAAAGCTTAGTTTAGGGTTTAAAACCCTAATGCTGGCTGAATGGAAAAAGTTCAGTTTAGGGTTTAAAACCCTAATGCTGACTAAAGGAAAAATTCAGTTTAGGGTTTAAAACCCTAACGCTGATTGCATGGAAAAGCTCAGTTTAGGGTTTAAAACCCTAATGCTGGCTGAAAGGAAAAAGTTCAGTTTAGGGTTTAAAACCCTAATGCCGACAAAAAGGAAAATTCAGTTTAGGGTTTAAAACCCTAATGCTGATTGCATGGAAAAGCTCAGTTTAGGGTTTAAAACCCTAATGCTGGCTGAAAGGAAAAAGTTCAGTTTAGGGTTTAAAACCCTAATGCTGACTAAAAGGAAAATTCAGTTTAGGGTTTAAAACCCTAATGCTGATTGCATGGAAAAGCTCAGTTTAGGGTTTAAAACCCTAATGCTGGCTGAAAGGAAAAAGTTCAGTTTAGGGTTTAAAACCCTAATGCTGACTAAAAGGAAAATTCCAGTTTAGGGTTTAAAACCCTAATGCTGATTGCATGGAAAAGCTCAGTTTAGGGTTTAAAACCCTAATGCTGGCTGAATGGAAAAAGTTCAGTTTAGGGTTTAAAACCCTAATGCTGACAAAAAGGAAAATTCAGTTTAGGGTTTAAAACCCTAATGCTGATTGCATGGAAAAGCTCAGTTTAGGGTTTAAAACCCTAATGCTGGCTGAAAGGAAAAAGTTCAGTTTAGGGTTTAAAACCCTAATGCTGACTAAAAGGAAAATTCAGTTTAGGGTTTAAAACCCTAATGCTGATTGCATAGAAAAGCTCAGTTTAGGGTTTAAAACCCTAATGCTGGCTGAAAGGAAAAAGTTCAGTTTAGGGTTTAAAATCCTAATGCTGACTAAAAGGAAAACTCAGTTTAGGGTTTAAAACCCTAATGCTGATTGCATGGAAAAGCTCAGTTTAGGGTTTAAAACCCTAATGCTGGCTGCATGGAAAAGCTCAGTTTAGGGTTTAAAACCCTAATGCTGATTAAAAGGAAAATTCTGTTTAGGGTTTAAAACCCTATTGCTGATTGCATGGAAAAGCTCAGTTTAGGGTTTAAAACCCTAATGCTGGCTGAAAAGGAAAAAGTTCAGTTTAGGGTTTAAAACCCTAATACTGACTGAATGGAAAAGTTCAGTTTAGGGTTTAAAACCCTAATGCTGACTGAATGGAAAAGTTCAGTTTAGGGTTTAAAAACCCTAATGCTGATTGCATGGAAAAGCTCAGTTTAGGGTTTAAAACCCTAATGCTGGCTAAAAGGAAAAAGTTCAGTTTAGGGTTTAAAACCCTAATGCTGACTGGCTGGGGATAAAGCTCGAGAATACTACACGCTCTATTTTTGAGTTTTCTTGTTTTAATAGAAGATAAAAGGGAGTTTCGTGGAAGCTTACCTTTCGAGTGAATTCATCATTGTCGAAGTACTTCCTGTATCCGTGTACCTTCTTCTTTGGGCGACACCTGCTTCTCGCACGGTTGTCTTGGATTAGACCTGTTTCAACCTTTCAAACAAAGAATCATTTGTTAGTTCGGAAATGAAGGTCGGTTTGGTGACCTTGATCGTTCCCAGCTGCTTTCTTGCGTCTTTATTTCTGTTGTGAAATCCCGCCATTGATTTGATTCGAATGGCGAAACCTTTCTAGACTGTTCAGGCTTGTATTTCCAGATTCTGCGATGATTTGCCTCGTAAGGCCTCTTTTTCTTTTTATCCCGTTTTGATTGAAGGTTATCAACGGGGATTTTATTGGAGGTGTTCTGTGGGAGTTTGTACAAGAGGAAGCTCTGTGGGGGGAATATTTACAAGGCGGATTCATTGTGCGGATTCTGTACAATGGGGTATGCTGGGTTTTTTGTTTCGAAACGAGTTTCCCAGGGTTTGTTGGGGCAAGCTTTTTGGGGAATATTTACAAAAGGACTCGCTGGGGATGTGCTGAGGAAATTCCAACGGTTTTTTCTTTTTTTTTGGGTGGGGGGGGGGGGGGCTCTGCGGGAGATTGTTCAAAAGGAGAGACTCTGTGGGGATTTGTACAGAGGGAGACTCTGTGGGGATTTGTCCGAAGGCGGACTTGCTGGGGAAGATTTCAAGATTTCTCTCTTTCCTCTTTACTCTGAAACGCCATCAAACGTCATGATTCATCATGCTTGGACAATCATACCAACGAGATGAGGCGCTTTCCTTCATGGGGATTCCGTGCAAACAAACCATGCCACCTGTCCTTTCCGGTGTGTCCTGAACTCGGGGTTAAAATGCAAAAGGGATTCGAAAAGAAACAAAGACAGGGGAAAACAAATCAGAAAAGGAATACCCTTTTCGGGACGAGAAAGACTTATCTGAGGAGGATAACGCTGGCTTTAAATGACATGACATGCTCTTTGGACTGGACGTCTGACCTTCTAAGAGCTTGCGTTTTCCTGAACCAGAACGGATCTGTGATTCCAAATCGGTGGCACTCTGCCGAAACTTTCTTGGGGTGGCGTCATTCTTTTTCGGCCAACAGCGCCCTTTGCGGGTTTTCGCTGGCTGACCTCTCTCATTTCTCTTCCTGTCATCGCTTGATAGCACTCTTTGCGAGTTTTTACTAAACAAGCTCTCTCATTTTGGTTTCTCTACTCCCGTCGCCTCGTGGTGCCCGAAGGTTTTCACCGCCGAGACTCTCTCATTTTATCTCTCTCAAATCAGAGTGTGCTGGTCTCCATTTGTGACGCTTATTGGTTCCCCACCATATTTGGTAATTGATTTGAGGGCTTGTGCTTGGTAAAGAAAGGTAGATGATACTAGCTTCTCAAGTGCTCGACGTGCCCCGGTTTTCAATTTCAGGGTGAATGGGATTTTATTGTTGGTGTGACTGAACCTTAGGGAGAGGCTGCCTACGTATCCTTTCGGAATCAAGTCAAACGTAGTTCAGGCCTCAATCAATGTTTTTTTTTTCTTCTTTTTTTTTTTCTTTGTAGAGAGGATTGGGTATTGTTTGGGAGTAGTGGGGGATAAAACCTTCGCCATTTTCAAATGTGTCAGGACCACTTGGAGTATGATCTAGACGTAGTATCTCTTGACTGCATCTACATTCACTGCTGTGTCGGGGTCATTTCCTTCGATATCACCTAAATACAGTGCTCCTCTCGGCAATATCTGCCTTACGATGTATGGGCCTTTCCAATTTGGGGCAAACTTTCCTTTTGCTTCTTCATGATGCGGTAGAATACGCCTTAGTACCAACTGACCTACTTCGAAATTCCGGGGTCGGACTTTTTTGTTGTAAGCGCGGGCCATCCTTCGTTGGTATAACTGTCCGTGACAAACAGCTGCCATTCGCTTTTCGTCGATCAACGTCAATTGCTCTAACCGAGTCTTGACCCACTCGCTGTCCTCGATTTCTGCTTCGACAATGATTCGAAGCGAAGGAATTTCTACCTCTGCCGGTATTACAGCTTCGGTCCCGTAAACCAAAAGATAAGGAGTCGCTCCCATCGATGTGCGTACCATAGTGCGGTACCCTAATAGTGCAAATGGTAACTGCTCATGCCACTGTCGGGAACTTTGGATAGTCTTCCTCAAAATCTTCTTGATGTTTTTGTTTGCTGCTTCCACGGCACCATTGGATTTTGGCCGATAAGGAGTGGAATTCCTATGCGTTATCTTGAATTGCTCGCATACATCTCCCATCAAGTGACTGTTCAAGTTTGCTGCATTATCTGTAATGATAGTCGCAGGAATACCGAAGCGACAGATAAGATTTGAGTGTACAAAATCCACCACAGCTTTCTTAGTGACCGACTTGAGAGTGACAGCTTCTACCCATTTTGTGAAGTAATCGATGGCAACCAGTATAAACCTGTGTCCATTCGAAGCCTTTGGTTCAATTGGTCCAATGACGTCCATGCCCCAAGCGACAAATGGCCAAGGTGCGGACATGGGATGCAGTTCCGTGGGAGGTGCATGAATCAAATCACCGTGCAACTGACACTGATGACATTTCCGAACGAAGCTGAAGCAGTCCTTTTCCATGGTCATCCAGTAATAACCTGCTCTAAGGATTTTCTTCGCTAAGACATACCCGTTCATGTGAGGTCCGCACACACCTGCGTGTACTTCGTGCATGATCTTTCTCGCTTCCTCGATATCGACACATCTTAAGAGATTGAGGTCCGGAGTCCTCTTATATAACAATTCACCGCTCAAAAAGAAACCACTTGCATGTCGCCTAATGGTCCTCTTTTGATCTCCAGTAGCGTGCTCGGGGTATTCTTGCGTCTTCAGGAACCTCTTGATGTCATGGTACCAAGGCTGCGTATTTGATCCCGCCTCGATTACACTGCAGTAACCGTGTCTTTCCTTGATTTGGATTTCCAAAGGATCGACGTGGGCGTTGCCCGGGTAGGGTAGCATTGAAGCCAAAGTAGCAAGTGCATCTGCCAGTTCATTGTGACACCTCGGAATGTACCTGAATTCTATTGATGTAAAGCGCTTGCTGAGGTCCTCCACATGTTGTCGGTATGGGATAAGTTTGACATCCCGAGTTTCCCATTCGCCTTGAGCTTGCCGGATGATCAGGTCAGAATCTCCCATAATCAGTAAGTCTTCGACATCCTGATCGATTGCCATATGCATGCCCATAATGCAGGCTTCATACTCAGCTGTATTATTTGTGCAAAAGAAACGAAGTCTAGCTGTGGCGGGATAATGCTGACCGGAAGGCGAGATCAAAATTGCCCCAATCCCTACACCCTTGGCGTTCACGGCTCCGTCAAAGAACATCTTCCAAACATGTGCTTCCTCCGTGATCACTTCTGCGGTGTTTACCTCTTCATCTGGAAAGTAGGTATCCAATGGCTAGTATTCCTCATCGACCGGGTTTTCGGCCAAATGATCTGCTAATGCCTGGGCTTTCATTGTCGTGCGAGTGACATAAACTATGTCGAACTCCGTAAGAAAGATTTGCCATTTAGCCAGTCTACCAGTAGGCATTGGTTTCTGAAATATATACTTCAAAGGATCCAACCTGCTTATGAGGAAAGTAGTGTGGGCTTGGAGATAATGTCTCAGTTTTTGAGCAACCCATGTGAGAGCGCAACATGTCCTTTCCAGCAGAGTGTATTTGGCCTCGTAGCCGGTGAATTTCTTGCTCAAGTAGTAGATTTCCTGCTCCTTCTTTCCGGTTACGTCATGTTGCCCGAGGACGCAACCGAAAGAGTTCTCCAAGACTGTCAGATACAAGAAAAGTGGCCTCCCTGGTTCTGGAGGGACCAAGACTGGGGGATTCGAAAGGTATTCTTTAACTTTATCAAAGGCTTCTTGACACTCAACTGTCCATTTGATCGCTGCGTCTTTCCTTAACAGCTTGAATATGGGTTCGCACGTGCTTGTCAGCTGGGCAATGAACCGACTGATGTAATTCAACCTGCCCAACAGACTCATCACGTCCTTCTTTGTTCTTGGGGGAGGGAGATCTCTGATGGATTTTATCTTAGTTGGATCTAGCTCGATTCCTCTCCTTCTTACGATGAAGCCCAAAAGTTTGCCCGACGAAACTCCGAAAGCGCATTTGGCTGGGTTTAGTTTCAAGTCATACTTTCTTAGCCTCTCGAAGAATTTCCTCAAGTCTTGGATGTGATTATCCTGCGTCCTGGACTTGACTATCACATCGTCCACGTGCACCTCTATTTCCTGATGCATCATGTCATGGAAAATGGCAGTCATGGCCCTCATGTAAGTAGCCCCAGCATTCTTCAGACCAAATGGCATGACCCGGTAACAGTAGGTGCCCCAAGGCGTGGTGAAGGTAGTTTTCTCGGCGTCCTCTTCATCCATCAGTACCTGATGATACCCAGCATAACAATCTACAAAAGACTGTATCTCGTGTTTGGCACAATTATCAACGATGATGTGGATGTTGGGCAGCGGGAAATTATCTTTAGGACTTGCTCTGTTCAGATCTCGGTAATCTACACATACCCGAGTTTTCCCGTCCTTTTTTGGTACTGGAACCACATTCGCCAACCATGTTGTATATTGGACTACCCGAATCACTCCCGTTTTCAGTTGTTTGGTGATCTCCTCTTTAATCTTGTCACTGACCTCAGTTTTGAACTTTCGTTGCTTTTGTTGAACTGGAGGACAATCAGGATGAATCGGCAATTTATGAACCACTAGATCAACACCTAGTCCCGGCATGTCATCATATGACCAAGCAAACACGTCTTTGAATTCAAGAAGAAGTTGAATTATCGCCTCTCGCGTTTTCTTGTCCGTGTGAATGCTTATCTTGGTCTCCCGGATTTCTTCCGGGGTTCCTAAATTTACCGGTTCAGTGTCATTCAGATTTGGCTTAGGTTTATTCTCGAAATATTCCAACTCTCGGTTTATCTCCCTAAAAGCCTCTTCCGCATCATATTCTGGTTCCGGGTTCATTAATTCGCAGTTAAATAACTCATTGTGATCTGGGCGTGAAGTCCGCAAGCATGTCATATTTAAAGCCGCATTATTAGGACTGAAAAGAAAGATAAAAGGAAAAATAACAAAAATTAAAACAAAAGAAAGAATGGGAAAGCAACGACGATTTTTTTTATTTTCTTTGGAAAGTTGGAAGACAACAATGTTTACAACTAGGGATTCAAAACAACAACAAAAAGAAGAAAGCGTTCAAGTTATGTCCCGGAGATAACTTGTGACACAGGAAAGGTGGCAGGACAGGTCTACCCGGACTTCCGAGTCGGGAATGGCGTGGCCTTCCAGTTTTGGAGTTTGGCGTTGGGCCCCATGTACATCATCTCAGCAGTGCTTGTGCCTTCACCTGGTTGAACCATGTGGACCTCGTAGAGCATTTCTCTCATTGCCCCATATATCTCCTCGATTTCCTCAGCCGTGAAGACCTCATCATCTTCTTCTTCAATGTACCTCGGCCTGATGAAAGTTGCATATAAATCCGGCAGCGGTTGTGGTAACTTCCAACCCTCATTTTTCCTTTTCTTTGCCCACTCTTCGTCTGCTGGAGTAGGTTTGAAACCTAGTCCAAAAGGTTTCTTGATGATTGGAAAAGTAATGGGTTCTGTTATTCCCTGAAGGGTTCGCCCAAGCCCCTTCCCTGGCCTAAATCCGTGCCGAATCATCTCTTTGGCCACCATAACCGAAGCGTTAGACAAGAAAGGCTGGGGGCAGGGTATTCCCTCTTCGTGCTGCTCTGCCAGTACAATCTCGAAAGCTTGATAGACCGTATGTTCACTTCCTTCTCTCGGTTCAAAGTACGGGATGGATGGGTCCCGATAAATGGCATGCTCATCTTCTTCGTGGACCACGATCTCTCGGTCTTCATACTCGAACTTTACCATTTGGTGAAGAGTGGAAGGCACAGCTCCTGCCGCGTGGATCCAAGGTCTGCCAAGGAGAAAATTGTAGGATGTGTCCATGTCGATCACCTGGAAGGTTACTCGAAATTCGACTGGTCCTATGACCAACAACAGGTCTATTTCTCCCATGGTATCTCTCTTGATGCCGTCGAAAGCTCTTACGCAGACATTGTTGGGTCGGATTCTTCCTGTCCCAATTTCCATTCTTTGTAGCGTGGAGAGCGGGCAAATGTCAACACCTGATCCCCCGTCCAACATTACCCGCTTGACATAGTAGTCCTTGCATTTAACTGTTAAATGCAAGGCCTTGTTGTGTGCTACTCCTTCCGGGGGTAAATCATTCTTGCTGAAAGAGATTTGGTTGACGGCGAAGAGTCTTTCTGTCACCCGCTCTAGTTGCTCCACCGAGTTTTCAGCTGGTACATATGTTTCATTCAGGGTTTTCAGCAGGATCTTTTGATGCTCGGTTGACCTCATCAATAATGACAGCATGGATACTTGCTCAGGGTACTTGCGCAGCTGATCTATTACTTCGTAATCCGGCATTTTCATTTGTTGGAAGAACACTTCCGCTTCTTCAACACTCACGGGCTTCTTTGGAGGGAAGCGCCTTTGTATGGCGTTGTTCAGTTCTTGGGTATTTGAATACCTTCCAATGAAAGTATTTTCTGGAAGTTCTCCCATGACCTCTTTACCTTTGTACATCACCAAAGTCTTTTGATAATACCACGGCACTGTGGACGGGTTGGTCATTGGCTTTTGTGGCACGCGTCCGATAACCACTGGCTCATTCGGCCGAGGTGGTTGAATCATCCCCCGGACCACATAGGCCCCTTTCGGCACGTACGTAGGTTTTGTCTTTTTGATTCCAAAGTTCTGCGTCTTCTCGGCTTGACCTCGTGGTATGTAAAGAACTCCACCCTTTGCTGGTACCACTTTCTTCTCCACCTTCTTTTCAGGCTTGCTCTTTATAGCCTTGGCCTCCTCCCCCTTTTCTGGTTTCTGGTCTATTTCAGGCCTCTTCCCCATGTCGACAATGGCAATTATGGCTTTCAGAGCAGGGTCGAACTCTTTGTCTTCACAAATCATTCCGATCAGCGGCCCATTATTGTGAGCGGGCAATGGATTGTTAGTCACATTTGGGATCTCTTCGTCCCTTAGCACTATTTTCCCCTGCTCTATCAAATTTTCGACCACTCTTTTCAATGACCAGCAGTCGTTTGTATCATGTCCCTCGGCCCCTGAATGATAGGCGCATCTGACTCCGGCTTTGTAAGAAGGAGATGTCGGGTTTTGCCTTGTTTGAGGGATGGGTTGCAAGAAACCCAACTGGACTAACTTAGGGAACAAAGTAGAGTATTGTTCACCGATGGGCGTGAAAGTCCGCCGTCGAGGTGGCTCCTGAGGGCGAAAGTTATTCTGCGGGGGTTGTGGGTTATAGTGGTTGCGGTAAGGAGGCTGATTTCTGGGAGGTGGAGCTGGGCCTCGGTTGGCTTGTTGTGGTGGATGGTTATAAGGTTGGGCATTCATGACCATATAAGGTTGATGAGCATATGCCAAATTTGAGTGGGGGTAGTAGTGTTGTGGGGCTCTTTCCGGAAAATGGGGCCTGGGATGACGATACTCCCTTGCTTCAGAGGCTGCCATAGTCGTTTCTTCCTTCTTCTTCCCCCTCGTCGTTCCTCCGGACCCGCTTTGGACAGCCTAGGAGGTTGCCCTTATGGCTGCTTGACTCAGAATCCTACCTGTCTTCAACCCATTTTCCACCATCTCTCCAATCTTGATCGCTTCCGCGAATGGCTTACCCATGGCCGACATCATGTTTTGGAAATAGTCAGACTCTTGAGCCTGGAGAAAGGTAGTGACCATTTCCACTTCATCCATGGGAGGCTTCACTCTCGACGCCTGTTCACGCCACTTAATAGCATACTCTCTAAAGCTTTCCGAAGGCTTCTTCTTCAAATTCGACAGAGAGTTTCGGTCTGGCGCAATGTCGATGTTATACTGGAATTGTTTTACAAAATCTCTGGCGAGATCATCCCATATATGCCATCGGGACATTTCCTGATCCATATACCATTCCGAAGCTATCCCTACTAGACTTTCCCCAAAGTATGCCATTAGCAGTTCTTCTTTTCCGCCGGCTCCCCGCAATTGGTTGCAGTATTTCTTAAGATGTGCAATGGGGTCACCGTGCCCATCGTATTTCTCAAACTTGGGGGTCTTGAAACCCGTTGGCAGGTGCACGTGAGGGAACATGCACAGGTCGGCGTAAGAGACGCTCTTTTGTCCGCTCAATCCTTGCATATTCTTCAAACTTTGTTCAAGGCTTCTCATTCTCTTGGCAATCTCATTTTGTTCTGCAATTCTGGGGTTCTGATCCTTCCCAGGTGCAAGCTCGCACTGAGGCAGTAGAGGATTGGTATTGGTAGCGAACCTAGTTGGTTCCATTGAGAATGATGGTGCTTGGAATGTAAAAGAGGATGAGTCAAAGCTTGGCTTGTACGTGGTGGGTTGTGCCGTAACCGGGCAAGGCGATGCAGCAAAGATGTTCATGCTTGCATCAGTGGCCGACATTCGGGGATGAGGCTCAGAAGGTGATCCAGCAGAGAAGGCGGAGGTGGCTGGGTACCCAAATGGGGTAGCAGGATAATTTATGGGGACATTAGACGTTCCACTTGACCTGGAGAATAATTCAGGGAATCCGGGGACGACACTTGGCGGCTCTTTCCCATTATTCCAATCGTCCAGCATTTCCAGCATGCGGAGCCGTAGGATTCTATTTTCCTCCGCAGTTGCGGATTCAGGTGTGAGGACGGCTGAGATTGAGCTCTCCTCAGAAACAGGGATCATTTGCAATGGAATTTCTGAAGACATTTCCACACTTCCTTTTGACCTGGTGAAGTAAGTGTGAGTGCTGCTTCTGGCCCTAACAACAGGTAGTCGAACACTTCTCCTTGACCTCGTGAAATATGAGTGCGAGGCCAGACTTTCACCAAACCAACCGTCTTTTCAAAAACCCTGGAATACTCAATGACAAATGCACGGTTAATTTTGTAGCAAATAACAGATAGTTAATCTCACGTTGGGCATGATGCACCTATACAGTTAAGTGGATTACTATATGTTTGCTACGAGAGCATGCGTTATTCCGGCATTTTTTATTAGTTTTCTTTTTCTTTCTTTTCTTTTTCTTTTTCTCTTTTGTTTTTCTTTTATGTTTTTTTTTATTTTGCAGTAAAAGAAATGCGACCGGATCCGATGAGGATTGCCTACGTATCACGATGCCTACGTAAATCAGATCATTACGTAGTTCGAAAAACACAAATGAGCGTAAAAGAAACAACCTCTTTATTGTTGAAACGTTCTATTACAAGCTACATTTTGCAAAAGAAAGGGCAAACTTTGAAAATAAACCTAGACTCAAAAATAGACTAAAAATCACCCTGATGGGAAAAATAGGCAGAAAGTGCTAAGATACAGTTTTGACTTATGAGTGCATTATGGTTTTGAAAATTGGTTTCCGCGGGGCATCGTTCGGCCTCGCCGCGGTCCTAGGCGTGAGATCCCTCTCAAGTTGCTCCAGCTCGTGCATAGTCTGCTTGACATAACTCATTACTGCCGAGAGGACGGTAACGCTGGACATGTTCTCACATCGTAGACATCGTCTGGTGATGGCATGGGCAATAGCCTTGATCCTATCTCTGGTTTGCTTCTTTTCTTCGAGCAGGCGTTTTATCTGATCGCTGCATATCTCGAAGATTTGAGCATCTTGTACATGCTGATGCTTTAGTCGCCGTACTTCCAACTTCATCTGGGCTATTGAGTCGTACCAATATCTGCTCTCAATTTGGAAATCCTTGGCTTGATTAGCTGCTTTGGTCTTAAGTGTAGCCATCTCCCCCTTTATTTCAGCAATAGTTTTCTCGTGGTCGCCTTCCAATCGATTCAGGTGTCGACGATACTTATCTGCTCTTGTATCCCACTGTGCCTTGAGCTCTGCTATGACGTTTTCAGATTTCTCCAAACCATCTTGCCATTCTCTGATCTCGCTTTTTAGCCTTTTTATCAGGTGCTCGTCTGATCGACGCCTTGGCTGTTTATCTGCATCCAACCTTATCTGTTTGATCTGGGCTCTGAGCATTTCATTTTCTTGAATTAACCTGTTCCGCTCTCCCAGATCGGTAGCAATTTGCACGTTGTGCTCGTATTTCATGCCTTCTACTTGTTGCTTTAACCTGCTGATTTCGGCACAATAGCCTCTTTCCTTTGCTAACCAATCCCAATGCCTTTGCGATGACTCGGTGAAATTCCGGATGTGGGGTCTCTTAGCTGGCCTTTCATGCTCAAGTTCCCTTCTGTACCATGCAAGGTAACCTGGCGCCGTTTCTCCTTTGGCTCGATCCCGCACGCAAGTATCTGATTTCAAATATTGACCCTCATTCCAGATTTGGCGAATCTTTGCTTCTGGGAACTGTCCGTTAGGACTTATCTCAACTGCTTGAGCGCTAAGATCTTCCTCATGAGGTACTGTCTGGCATCTTCCGAACTGTCTCAAAACTCGGCCGGGTGCGTAAGGTTGAATGCTCTTAAGCCCCATCAGCAAGAAATGAGTTTTAGCCGCCGACATATATAAGATCTCATCAACAGGCAACCATCCCAACGTCCATTGTATTTGGCTGGCGGTAAGAGCTTGAAAGAACGAGGTCCATGCCAGGACTCCCTTGGGCAAACTGATCTCTTTGGTTCTCGTGTAAGATTCTTCTTTTCCGAGGAACCATGGCTAAAAATCTTGGAATGATGGCAGAGGTGCTCGGTCATCCATATCTGTAGGAGCAAGTTACAACCTTCGAAGAAATTTCCTCCAGCTTTACAAACTGTGAGAGCCCGAAAGATGTCAGATACCACCATTGGCGCGAGAGTACTGTCACTTTGCGTGAGTAAAGTGCTGACGACCCCAGATACCTTCAAATCAATGTTTCCATCTTTCCTTGGAAATACCAGAAGGCCCAGGAACATTATCATGAACGCTACCCGTCTGTGCTCGTCCCACTTCTGACGAACTCCTTTGCTGCACAGTTTGTTGATTGGATTATTGAATCCCCCCTCATGACCGTACCTATCATATATGAAGCATGGAGTACAGAATCCGGCTGCTAGATCCGGGTTGTGGACTGTTCTAGGTATTTTCAATGAATCTAGGAACCGATGTACCGTGACGACTCTTGGGGCGACCAAGTATTTTTCCCTCAAGGGAAGTTCAGTATTCCCGATGTATCCGGCCATTTCTTCCAAAGTCGGGGTGAGTTCAAAATCAGAGAAATGGAAAACATTGTGCGCCGGGTCCCAATAGGTAACCAAAGCTCTTATGATATCTCCCCGAGGCTGGATTTCCAATAAACCCACAAGACCTTTCAGATATTTCTTAACCTCATTTTGTCCTTCAACACCTAGATCATTCCACCATAGCCGCAACTTGACAGGGATTTTGGTCATTATTGAAAAATGTTCATTTTGCATCGTGCTCATCCTGCACATTTATTAAGGTGATTTCAACAAAACGAACTGACTCAAATTTTTTTTTTGTTTTTTTGTTTTTTTGTTTTTTTGTTTTTTTACAGAGGGGATCGAGTTTTAAACACGGCCTTTAAACATTTCGGGGGCGAAAATTTTTAAGGCTGTGTGGGTCTACTGGATAAAATGCTAAACAAGACCCAAAGGTGGCTATTTATGCAAAGTCAGCCTTCCGGCGTCCCTTTCGGGAACATTCGGCTATTTATAACAAAACAGCGTCACCCGATTTATTTACGACTCTTTAAAAATTTGACACATTTTTTATTTATTTATTTATTGATTTTTGGCTATTTAGAAAAATGGGGTTGAACCCGACGAGGGTTGCCTACGTATCTCACATCCGGTGAGAATCAAACCGGCGTAGTTCGGGCATATCATGAATAGAGAAAATCAAATAAACCTAGAAATCTTTTGAAAGAAATGCTTTAAAAGAAGAAAGAAAATTTGTTTATTTTGATTTTTGTTTTATTTTTTTAAAGAAAGACTTCTAAAAATTTATTTGCTTTTGCCTTGAACTTTGGAAATGTTTTTTTTTCTTTATTATTTTTTTTTAAACAAAAAGAAAATGTGTTTGGTTGATTTTTTTTGTTTGTTTTACCTTTTCTACGGAAGAAAGAATGTATATGATGTTGCCTCTTAAATTTTGAAAGAGGGACTTTTAAGAAAATAATGTGGAATTCTGAGTTTTATTTATTTACAAAAGCATTTCTAAAGAAAAATCCTAATATTTTGAAATTCAATTTTTCAAATATTTTTTTTGGACATTTTACAAAAAGGAGACTAAAAAGCAAAGAGTATTTTTTTGGATTTTTGTTGCTGCTTTTTAATTCTTATTTCATTTTTTCATATGAAAGACTTCAGAAAGAAGGAGACTATTTATTTATTTATTTTATTTGATTTTAAAGAAAACTTCTATATTATTATTATTATTTTTTTTTGTATTTTCTAAAGAAACATTTATAAAGAAAGAACTAAAGAAAAATATTTTTTTTTTGGATTTTTGAAAATTGGGGCCGGAACCGATGAGGTTTGCCTACGTATCTCACATCCGGTGAGAATCAGACCCGCGTAGTTCGGTCAAATTAACCGAATTATTTTAGAACAAAATTCTTTCCTTTTCAACAAACAACTTTCCAAAAATAAAAGACTATTTTTCTATCTTTTTGTTTTTCTTTTTCTTAGTAAAGCAAATTACTGAAAACAAAACATTTTCCCTTTTATTATCGTAAAATTTCGGCAGAGTTTTGACAGTAATTGGGCATTGCTATTTTTCAAAGTAGAAAATTAGCCCTATACACTGTCATTTGTTTTTTGTTTATTTTTCAAATACTCCAAAGTCAGGCAGCATGCATGTCCGAGACAAATAAATGCACGGAAACAAATAGGATGCAACAGGATGGTCTTTTCATTTCAGGTTGCTAATCCTAGACGGACCCAACCCCTGTGTTGAGTCCCCTAAGTCAAATGCAACATGATGCAAATAAGCGTTCCTACTAGGGATCCGGCATGAAGTCAAGTTATTCTAGGTTCGTAACCTGGGTATTTGTTCTAGACTGTGTACCCGAGCGGACAACTCGAGTCGAGGAGGGGGCTACGTACCGGGGACCCGCGAGATCGTCCGGCTTTGTAACTTGTCCGACCTCTTTCTTATTTCAGGTATTGACACTAACAGAATAGGGAGTCTCGACCAGCGAGCTTCTCCCCGGAGGTAAGAAGAGAAGGGTTTCGGCACAGTTTATATACAGTTCAGATAATATCAAAGCGGTAAAAGACAACATTTAGCACGTTATGCAAAAACATGTAATAAAGATCAGATAATAAAGCCAAATACAATAATTATTCTAAGCTCGAAATCTTGAACCCTAAACCAGTGGTTCTGGGTTAATATTTCCCCAGCAGAGTTGCCAGAGCTGTCACACCTCCTTTTTGCGCGCCCGCCCCGAAGGATAAATGCGCGAGGGGAGTTTTTCCAATTTAAGTGACAATATTCGAAATGGGATTATTATTTAATTCAGAGTCGCCACTTGGGAAAGGTTTGGCTTTTGGTGTCCCAAGTCACCGGTTTATCTTGAATCCCAAATCGAGGAAATTTTCGACTTTTCCAAATGAAGTCTGCGAACCAGAAATTCTAAGTAAGGAATTCTGTTGACCCGAGGGAAGGTGTTAGGCACCCTCGAATCCCGTGGTTCTAGCACGGTCGCTTAAATTGTTATAATGGCTAAATATCTGATTTAAATACATGTTATGACTTACGTGCTTTTATTAAGTTTAAACCGCTTTTATCATTATCACTTATTTTTATAGAATTGCAACGTCGTGAAAATGCATCTCGAACCACGTCACAATCAATGCGCCCGTGATCGTCAACACATTTTGACTTCGTTGAGATTTGGATTTGGGTCACATCAATGTGCACCCGAATTTAAGAATATGATTTAATTAAGCCGCGCCTAAAGAGTCTAACGCGTTATTATTTTTTGAGAAGGCCATGAGATTCACTAAACGGCCTAGCCTGAATTCTAAATATTATGATTAGTTGTTGATTGAGGGCCCCGCAATTTGCATTTTTATTTGGCGAGGCTCGTCTCATTATTTTAGAAGGGTATCCTAAAGCGACTACATTTCTGTTACGTTTGTCCCTAAAACTAAAAGAAAAGGAACATGCTAATTTAACTATATGCTTTTGCCTAATCCGGATTCTTATCAATTTCTGATTAATTATTTACAAAGTAGAGAAAACACTACACTTCAATGGAAAATTGCTTTAGTTTGACAGAAGAAATCCGCTTATTCTAATGAAATACGACACTTAATCCGAACCAACATCTTTAGGTCAAAATTAGATTAACTTGCTTAAACAGGGTTAATAGAATTCCTTATTGAAGAATACTACCGATAACATTCAAAACTAATCCTATAAAGGCCTAAAGAAATCGAAAACCGGGCAGTTCAAAACCACATTATATTTGGCTAGGTTTAATAGCCATTTGCCCTTACTTATTCAATACATGCTGAAAGAGTGAATTTAATTTTAACAATCACATTAAATAATTTCACGTTCCAAGAGTTCTATTTACATTCTGTATGCCACTAAACGAATCGAACACCACAGTTCAAATCAACATAGTACAAGCTTAATAATGTATTCTCTATCAGCTATAAACTACAATTTACATAAACTTAACAATATTTATGAAAAGGCAGTCAGTAAACGGGTGATTATAACTCCTTCAAATCTTTCTATTCATGCTTTTTCAATGTTACATTCAGCTACACCAATGTGAGACTTGAGATGTGTACCTGGAAACAAACTGAAAATGCCAAAGAGAAGAGGAAGAAAATAGGGAAATCAGCAACAACAGGAAACAGAATAGC
Organism: Nicotiana sylvestris; assembly: GCF_000393655.2. Taxonomy (NCBI): domain Eukaryota; kingdom Viridiplantae; phylum Streptophyta; class Magnoliopsida; order Solanales; family Solanaceae; genus Nicotiana; species Nicotiana sylvestris. The sequence goes on from NC_091063.1 coordinate 166,862,124, forward strand.
AGCAGCAGCAGGGCAGGATAGCAGCAGACAAAGCAATACAGCAAGAACAGGCTCGAGTGCAGAAATACAACTATGGCCGATAGAAAGCAGTAACCAAATGACAGCAAAACCCAGTGGAGTAGAATCAGAACTCCAGGCAGACCAAACCAGTAGTAAACCAATGAAAACACTCGACTAGTAGACACAACTGGAACTTCAAAGAATTAGAATTGATTGAACAACTGAAATCCAAATAATAATAGGAGGAAACAGTTTCTGATTGTTGATTGTATACTTTCTATCTCTTAACCTCTCTCTATCTGTGTTTTCCTAAAATCAGTTCTATCCTTTTCAATCCTCTCAGTCTAAGTATCCCCCTATGTCTGTATCTCTTTGTATGTATTTCAAGCTTTCTCTTTCAAAACTCCTCACAGTGTGTTTTCCCCTCTCCCTCTATTTTTCAGATCCTCTATTATCTCTGTATGTCCTCCCTTTTATAAGCCTTCATACTACCCCTTTTACAGCCTGATAGATTATCACCAATACCCCTCACATGTGCCTTCCATTTTCAGTCCCACTTTAGCTAATTAAGTATTAAACCCCATCAACATTCCCTGGCAGATTTAACTTTTAAAAGGTTTAATGCTTCTTTAAACTAAAGCAAAGTATGGGCAGTAGAATGTATCTGACAGCATATGCTGTCAAACCATTTTAAAATTAAAAGCCCTTTTATGTAGGAAACAGGCTGTGCACAAGGCACATGAGTTGCACCAATGCACATGCTGTGCACGAGTGCACATGCCCTCCAATTCCTCATTTAAACCAAACATCCTCAACAGCTATAAGTAAGCAAAACTGGTTCTTAATTGATTCAACAAATGCTTAGCAGAAGTAAGTCGATTTGTTATTGTTCGGACAGCTGAAACTAATTGACGACATATGTCGACTCGACTATATTAGCATTAACATACACAATCGTAGCCAAAAATCAGACATTTAAACAGTATCGATGCATGATTCGAATTATACTGACTAAACAAAATTACACTCGAGGAGTCAACTAGTCAGTACAAATTTGGAATACAACCAATACACATGCTTTATCAGAATAGGAGGGGTTCAAACAAACACAGTGGTTCGGGCAAAGTGGACAAACAGAAGTTGGTAAAAATTCAAAGACGCAAATTGAAACAAAACATGGATAGACATTTAATCACTCACATGGACCAAACAGAAATAAGAAAGAAAGCAAGACTCACCTCAAATCTTAAAAAAACAAAAACCTTGACTCGGACTTGGACAGACTCTTCTTAAGGCTGAACGGACTTTAATCGAAGTGTTTCTCAGATGAGAAACACTTCGATTAAGGTCCCTTAGACCTTAATTTCCTTGGCTCGAACGGGTATGAACCAGTGACGAGGAACCTTGTGGTTTCAAAACTCAGATCTAGGATTCGTGCTTCCCTGGTCATATTCGGACCAAACCAAGTATGGTTTGGTCACGAGGGGGGTCAGGGGAGTGTCTGGTATGAATTTAGGGCCGATCGGTGTAGATTAGGTTCCGACTCGAATCTTCAAATGAATATTCGAGAAGGTGGGATAGGATTCGAGGTGTGTGGTTGGTAGATTCGGGTTCAGGACGGCATGGGGGTTCTATGGTGTTCAGGTGGAGGTCACCGGCGTTCATGCCGCTGGGTTTCTGGTGAAGGTGTGCAGGGGCGGCTAGGGTTTGAGGGGAAGGGTTCGTGGAGACGAAGGCTGGGGTTCGGATAGGGGGGCAGGGTAAAGGTTCTGGGCTTATATAGTTAGTGGGTGGGTTGATCTCAACCGTTAGATCAATATAGATCTACGGTTTGGATCTGATGGTCTTAAGTGGAACGGTGTCGTTTTGAGGATAAAGGGTTTTGGGTTGGTCCGGGTGAAAACGGGTCGGGTTCCTCAGTGGGTTGTGGGGAAGTGATCTTGGCCGTTGATCAATCTGAGATCAACGGCCCAAATCACACTGGACTAAAACGGCGTCGTTTGGACGCCCTGGGTATCAGGTGGTCTGGACCGGGCAGGCCTGGGTTTTGGGCTGTTTGTTTGGGCCAATTTTGTTAAAATTGGCCCAAGTCCGGAAGGGAAGGGCCCCTTTTTTTCTCTTTTTTTTTTCTTTTTTACTTTTATTATAAAAATAAAAATCAAATTAAAAATAAACACCTAATACAATTATTTGCACACACATTAAAATAATTCAAAACAGGTAAAATTAAACAAAAGAAAATCACGGACAAAGATGCTTGTTTATGCTTTTCTATTTAAACCATGTTACGGTTCAGATTATGCATGACACGTACACATTTTTTTGAATTTTGTTTTAATAAAGTAAATAAATAAAAACGGGCCAAAGTCACGAACAAATCAACAAAGTGCCGCACAGAAATCCAAAAATTGTACAGCAGGACCAATTTTTATTCTTTTGGAGCGACTGTCGCGCAAAAACAAAAATCACGTGCTCACACCTCCAACAAGGTTTCTAAGGTAACAATTACACACGGGAAACGGGTGCGGCAGGTCTTAGAAAATGAAAGTATTTCGTTCGATGACGCCGATACCGAAGGAGTGATAACTCCACATAATGACGCTCTGGTAATATCTTTACTTGTACATGATACTAATGTAAAACGAGTTTTGATTGATCCAGGGAGTTCCGTAAATATTATACTACTAAGGGTATTACGTGAAATGCAAGCTGAAGACAAAGTGATACCCAAGGCGCACACCTTGTCAAGCTTCGACAATTCAAGTGTGGTAACAAAAGGAGAGGTAATTCTAACAACTTTTGCTACGGGTGTTGTTAAAGAAACTAAATTTCAGGTAGTTGATATGGAAATGGCCTACAATATGATCATGGGGAGACCATGGATACACGATATGAATGTTGTCCCATCAACTCTACATCAAGTTATTAAATTCCCATCACCATGGGGAATTTGCCAAATTCGTGGGGATCAGCAATCGGCGAGAAGTGTCAACGCTGTAACAGGTACGAGCACCGTAAATAAAGAAAAATAGCAATTACAGGAAATAGTTGAAGGTGCAAAAAATCAAACTTTAGCTGAACAAGAAAAGACAGATTTGGACTCGAGGCCTGATACAATTCAGGAACCTGAAGAAAATGAAAGCATCAAAACAACAATTGAAGATCTCGAGGCAGTGATATTATTTGAGCAATGGCCTAAACGGAAGGTTTATGTCGGAGCCAATTTAAGCTCAGACATGCGAGGTATGATAATTAAATTTTTAAAAGCTAACATAGACTGCTTTGTTTGGTCCCACGCTGATATGACAAGGATACCACCAGATGTGATGACTCACAAACTCAATGAGGACCCTTCTTTCACACCAATAAAGCAAAATAAAAGAAAGCAAGGTTCTTTCAAGAACCAGGTGATTCAGGATGAGGTCCAAAAATTATTAAAAATCGGATCGATCCGTGAGGTAAAGTATCCTAATTGGCTAGCTAACACGGTGGTCGTACCCAAGAAAAATGGTAAGTGGCGCGTTTGTGTGGATTATACCGATCTAAACAAAGCCTGTCCAAAAGATTCTTTTCCTTTACCGCATATAGACCAACTAATTGATGCAACTGCAGGTCATGAACTTTTAAGTTTTTTAGATGCATACTCGGGATATAATCAAATTAAAATGGATCCTGGTGATGAAGAAAAAACTTCTTTCATCACAGACAGGGGGACTTACTGTTATAAAGTAATGCCCTTTGGTCTCAAAAATGCTGGGGCAACCTATCAAAGGTTGGTCACCAAAATGTTCCAAGAACATTTAGGGAAAACAATGGAGGTATATATAGACGATATGCTCGTCAAAACCCAGCAGTCTCATGATCATATTTCTCATCTATCTGTTACATTTGAAATTTTGCGAAAATTTAATATGAAACTCAACCCAGAAAAATGTGCATTTGGAGTTGCATCAGGTAAGTTTTTGGGTTTTCTTGTTTCTAACCGTGGTATTGAAGTAAATCCTTCTCAGATCAAAGCAACAGAAGAAATCCCTGATATCCTTACTAATAAAAAGGAAGTCCAAAGATTAACGGGAAGAATTGCAGCTTTGGGGAGATTTATTTCCAAATCCTCAGAAAAGTGTTTTAAGTTTTTCTTTGCACTCAAAAAGCAAGATCATTTTGAATGGAATGAAGATTGTTAACAAGCCCTTAGAAATTTGAAAGCTTATTTGTCAAAACCACCGTTATTGGCAAAACCAAAGGTGGGGGAAAAGCTTCTCATCTATCTGGCTGTATCTGAAGTCGCGGTGAGTGATGTTTTAGTCCGTGAGGACCAAGGTAAACAATCTCCTATTTATTATATAAGTAAGTCCTTATTGGATGCTGAGACACGATACCCACAGCTAGAAAAGTTAGCATTAGCTTTGATCATGGCATCTAGAAAATTAAGACCTTATTTTCAATGTCATCCCATTATTGTAGTTACTGCTTTTCCGCTTCGAAATATTTTGCATAAACACGAACTTTCAGAAAGATTAGCAAAATGGGCTATAGAACTAAGTGAATACGAAATCATTTATCAACCCAGGACCGCTATAAAATCTCAAGTACTAGCTGATTTCGTGGCTGATACTAGTCAGGGGATGCATTTAGAGGCAGAAAAAGAATTACTAGTTTTTAATGGTGCAAACCCGGGGACTTGGGTTTTATTCACTGATGGTTCATCTAATGTAAAAGGGGCAGGCCTAGGGATAGTCCTCGTACCACCTACAGGTGAGACTATTAGACAGGCTATAAAATGTCACTCTATAACTAACAATGAAGCAGAGTATGAGGCTGTAATTGCAGGTCTAGAATTGGCACGAGAACTCGGCATAACACAGATTATAATCAAGAGTGATTCTCAACTCGTGGTCAATCAAATGCTGGGGACTTATACAGCCAGGGAGACGCAAATGCAAGAATACCTCGCAAAGGTACGGGAGTTAATAAAGCAATTCCAAACTTGGAAAGTAGTGCAGATCCCAAGAGATGAGAATGTAGAGGCATATTCTTTAGCTAATCTCGCATCTACAGCAAACGTAGCAAATGATACAAATGCTTCAGTCATACATTTATTTCATTCCATTCTCGAACCTGATAAAAACGAGGTAATTTTTAATCATTTAACATGAGATTGGAGAAACAAAATTGTTGCCTTTTTACAGCACGGTACCGTGCCTAATGACAAAGGAAAGGCTCACGCGCTTCGCAAAAAAGATGCTCGATATTGTTTATATCAAGAAAATCTTTATCGAAAGATGTTCGGTGGACCACTAGCAAGGTGTCTTGGACCTTCTCAAACAGAATATGTGATGAGAGAAGTGCACGAAGGACATTGTGGAAATCACGCAGGGGGGAGGTCACTGGTAAGAACATTAATTCGCGCATGATATTATTGGCCTAAGATGGAATAAGAGGCAACCAGTTTCGTGTCCAAATGTGATAAATGTCAAAGATACGGCAATAATATGCACAGACCAGCTGAGTTACTACATCCTGTTATAGCCCCGTGGCCCTTTATGAAATGGGGAATGGATATCGTAGGTCCACTTCCACAAGCAAAAGGTCAGGTATGAGAGAAGGAAGTTAAAGACTTCATATGGCGAAATATAATATGCCGCTTTGGAGAACCAAAGGAGATCGTGTGTGACAATGGACCACAATTCATTGGAGCTCAAATCACAGAATTTCTTCGAAGTTGGCAGATTAAAAGGATAACGTCTACGCCATACCATCCAGTGGGTAATGGACAAGCAGAATCCACTAACAAAGTCATTATCAACAACTTGAAGAAGAGGTTATAGGATTCAAAAAGTAATTGGCCTGAGGTGTTACCTGGAGTATTATGGGCTTATCGTACAACGACAAAAACAAGCACTGGAGAAACACCATTTTCAATGGTTTATGGTGCAGAAGCCTTAATTCCAGTTGAAATAGGAGAGCCAAGCACACGGTACGATCGGGCAACGGAGGAATCTAATGATGAAGAGATGTGGGTCAACCTTGATTTACTTGAAGGAAGAAGAGAAGCTGCATTGATAAGAATGGCAGAACAAAAGCAAGTAATTGAACGATATTACAATAGGAAAGGACGCCTCAGATTTTTCAAAATTGGGGACTTCGTGCTTAAAAAGGTATTCCAATCTGCAAAGGCTGCTAATTCAGGAAAGTTAAGTCCAACGTGGGAAGGACCGTACAAAATCCGTGACGTTGAGGGAAAAGGAGCATACGAGTTGGAGACAATGGACGTCAAAGTTTTACCTTCACATTGGAATGTCGTCCATTTAAAAAGATATTACTTCTGAGAAAGTACCCACGGTCAGGTATTACCATGTTAAAATTTCTCTCTTGAATTATTAATGTTTTACTAACGATTTTTGATGCTAGGCAAAAATCCCTAACTCGTGCCAAATGATGAGTCACAACCTGCAAGGCAAAATGGAGTATTCTTAATTTTCCAGCCCAGGGTTACAATTAATCTGATGGAAATACACACGAGTAAGGCAGTCTTCATCTATAATCGCACCTCCGAGTCCCGTATCTCTTTCTGTTTCAGGAAAAGGGCCAAAGTACAAGAAATAAACAAGTGCTCGAGGCTTCATACTTCACCGCTCAAACACTTGGGGGACTACATATTATACACAGATATGTGTAGAGAAACAGATATGAATATCGAACAAAAGTCGGCCACAAAGAAACAAGTGTTGAGAAAAAGTTACGAAGTCTTCAGCATTCATGAGAACAACAGAGTCATCTCTCAAACTCATAAACAAAGTCACCTCTCAAACCCTTCTTAATATATAAAGATAGGGTCATGACTATGTACTAAAACAGGTTATGAAGAAAAACCTTGTTTATTCTATGTTATGTACAAATCTGTTACAAGAAAAACAGTTACGAGAAAGTTGTAGATGTATTTTAATACATGTAATAGTCAAAAAACTTGTTAAAGTTCATGAATAAAAACTTGTCAAAGTTGTTTCATACAAAACATGTGTATTCCTATTTCTTTCATCGTATTATAACACCATTATGAAGTTGAGACGTCTTCTTCATTAAGTGTCGATAAAATAAAAGGGCCCTCTTTTATAAGCCTCATGTTGATAATCCATGAGAAGAATCATAAAGCATTTTAAAAGGATAAAAATTCTAAGCTATTCTATAAGCCCTAGATAAATGGGCAAGAATTAAATATACAGAAGTACCAATAAAAACTTCTTAATATAAAAGACTAAGTACAAACTTAGTCAGCAAAATATTTGTTTTTTACAAATGCCCCATTATGATAACTGGGGACTTCGTCAAAAGATCCCTTAAAGTTTCCAAGGGATAACACCACCAATTAATAAAAACAAAAACAACAATTTCATTTTCAGCTAGTCACTGAAGGGATTGGAACATCAAAAGTTGCAATTTCATTTTCAGGAGCAATTTTAATTGGTCTTGGAATGTTGAAATCACCTAGGGAAGAAAGAGTCACAGGAGCTTCAGCTTCTATGGACTGTGTCATAGAAGTTTCACCCTCGGGAGCAGGAATTGCAACCCCAATTGCTGCAGTAGCCACTTCTTCATTTAAAAGTTCTTCCGTTCTAGGAGTTTCAAGTGCAGGAGAAGGAGTATCAACATGTTGTTGACTTTTCTCGATAGTGTCTAAGATTTTGGCTATTTCAGATTGCAAATCGAAGCTTTCCTGAGCAGCTTCCATCAAAGCATCACGGCGAGATTTCAGGAAAGCCCAACTTACCTCTATGTTGAAGTTCTCCTCCAGAAGTCCATACTCCCTTTCCCACATAGCAAGATCATTCTTCAATATTTGATGTTCAGCTAAATGGGAATCAAGGGAAGCTTCAAGGGAGGCATGAGAACTCTTCAAAGCTCGAATCTCGTCAGAGGAGGTCTGTAAGTCAGCTTGAGCTTGAGTCAAGCTTTGCACTAATTCTCCTGCATACTCTTCTTTCTTGGCTAAAAGTGCCTTAAGCTCCCTGACTTCTTCACTAGCCTTTGATAATTGTTCTGACATTGAGCACTCCAAAAGCTCTTTATCTCTTTTAAATTGGCTTGAAGAAGCCTTGGCAGTTGCTAGTTCAGAAGTCAAACCACGCTTTTGCTGCTCCAGGAGATTTCTACTTTCTTGCAACTCCTCTATGGTCCCCTGAGCATTCTCAAACTGTTCTTTCCAATTAGCTGCTTCAAGCTGGGCTCCCCTGGCTATTTCCTCGGCCTCATGGATGGATTTTTCAGACTCACGGGTTTTTCTTTCCAGAAGGGAAATTCTTCCCATCAATTCGGTACCAATAAGGTTAGCCTACAGAGACAACTCATAGAAATGAGGATTTGTAGATCGAAAATAAAAAACTTGTTGGTAAAGGAAAAATACCTTCAAAGTAGAATGAACTATGTCATTCATCAGAGTCAGGCAGTTGTGGCTCTCCATCTTCTTCTTCTCAATATCACCGATTAGAGGCTCGAGCCAAACATCAGCTCTACCAGTCTTTCTCAAAAGGCTATGGTTGGCAGGAACTTCAAGAGTAACACTTCTCATAGCCATGGTTCTACTGCTAGAACCCGCCTCGGTACGCTGAACGAAGGGAGGAGGAGCCATGGAAGGAGGAGTAGTAGAAAAGGAAAACACAGCAGCAGGAGCCATAGGAGTCAAAGAAGGGATGGAAGGAGAAGATGAAGAAACCAACACAGGAACGGAAGCAGGTGCAGTTGAAACTGGCAAAGGAATGGAGGAAATAGGAATGAATGAGGAGATAGGAGCTTCATCAAAAACATGGCCGAGCTCGCCACTCTCAAAACCACTATCCAAAAGACGCTGAGTTAATTCATTAGTATCTTTTGGCACGGTGTCCTCGTTAGAATGAATCAAAACAGGCTCGGTGGACGAAGTTTGAGCAGGGGTATCCTCAATTTCATCACTATTAATGACTCGTCTCCTAACTCGTGGCTTGGAAATTAAAGAGGTATCTTCCTCTTCCTCATTCTCAGAACTTTCTCCTATAGCTTTCCTTTTGGGAAGCGAAGCTCGAGCCTTGTTCAAATCAAGTGCAGCATTAGCAGACATGCGAATGGCCATAGCTACTTCAACTGCCATTCCTCTAACACCAAATCCTGATCAAAAGAAGGATACATAATCAACATTGAGAAAAAGGTGCTTGACATGTAAAAAGAAAAAAAAACGTGTAAAAAGAGGCATACCATGTGTTTTCACCTTTCAGCCATGTAAAGAAGAAATTGATTTCCAAGTTCTTTGATCCTTAGGAGCAATCTTCAAAATTGAATCTACCCAACCACGGAAGTCAGGAATAAGTTCCACATCTCCCATGGTTGCTACAAAAAACCAAAAAGAGACGAAGTTAGAAAAAGAATCAGAATTCTCAAAAATAGGTGCGGTAAATAAAAGGAAACTTACGTGCAAAATTCCACTTCTCAGGGAAGGGAATATTTGTTTCACCAAGCAAGTCCACCGTACGTACAACAACGTAACGGGTGTACCATCCACAATCCCTGTCATCTTCAGGGTTTACCAAAACATTTTTGCTTCTTGCAGTTAAGGTAAAAACCCCATGGCGCATTAAATTGGGATGATATAAATGAATAAGGTGAGAAAGGGTGAAGTCGACATTGGCTTTGGCAGATAAGTATCTCAGACAAGCCACTGCTCTCCACACTAGGGGACCGACTTGGGCCAAACAAATTTTAAAGAAACGGCAAAAGTTAATAATGACTGGGTCAACCAGAGGACTAAAACCCAAAGTAAATGGGTAAGTATAAACAAAAGAGTAACCATTTCTAAAGGAAGAAATTCTTTGATTTGGGGAAGGAATTGACATTCGTAGACTATTACTCCAGTTACAATCCCTTCTGATGGTAGGGATTGTAAGCTCGGTTACTAATGAAGGATAAGTGTCATCTTTTTTTAAATTTGCAATTTGTCTTTGAAGAGACGTTCTATCACTCCCAAAAGATAAATCACTAGGAACAATTTCATCGACTAACGGTTCTTGAGAAGAATCAAGGATTTCTTTACCTTTAGAAGAAGGGGTCTTCGGAATAGAACTCCCGATACTAGGAGAAGAAGAAGCAGGACCAGATAAACCATCACGAGCGGACCCTAGGCCCAAGCTTCGAAGCCTACCTCCTCTGCCTCTCCTATGTCTTGTGGGGGCATTGGGGAAGTGATCGAGAATTGAAACTTTTCTAGGGTTAGGGTTTGGAGATGACATTGTTGAAGAAGGATGTACTAAAATGGAGAGAAAATACAAGTAAGTAATAAATTGCTTGTTGAAGATCTATGAAGAAGAAGGTAAATAAAAGAGGGTTAAAAATGTTTATAATGACAACCGTCAAACTTAGAAGTGCAATGAAGTAAAGCCTATAATAAAGGCAACTATCATTTCGTGAATAGTATGGATGAAGAAGTCTCGAAAAAGGGGGTAGAATTGCATAATCAATTAGAAGGTGACACGTATGTAAAGCATTAAATGGAAGGGACAATTGAAGCGTCAGTATTTGTCATAATATTAATTATGGCAAAAATTCCCTTTTTATGAAGATCCACTTCCCAATTATTTACTTGATAAATAAATGTAAAGTGGGGGGACTATCTGTATTGGGAAAAAATTAAATTTACATTGTAGGTGACGTGGCATGACACGTGGACTGGTCAAACGGTCAAAACACAATAAATAGCCAAGAAGCACGAGCGACAACAGATAAGGGAAAAAGAAAGCAGCATAGGTGCGGACCGTTACTAAAATAGGTACGAGTCTCGTACCTATCCAAGTCATTTAAAGACCAAAGATCAGAAGAAGTTGAAGATACGAATCTGATGACGTAAAAGAGTCTAAATACAGCATTGAATATCAAATACGTTAGAATATTTAATTTAAAAAGAAATGATTGTGTAACGTTTCTTTTAATGTCATTTATTGCTCATAATTGCCTCATTAAGACAAAGGCATTACATCTTCTCCTAGAATTAGCTATAAAAGAAGAAGAACTTACCATGTGTAAGGATACAAAATACTATTGGAATCTTACTGAAATACAAAACTATTTACTGCTTTACCATCACTCACAAAAATATTTTATTTTCGTCTCCTGATTATCAAGTAACCCGAATTTTAGATGAATTTTACTTAAATACTCCAAATCGTTTAAGTTGTTAAAACAAAATTTTGATACACTAATATATAGTTTAAAAGGGAAAAACGTTACATTAGATAAAGTAAAAAAAATAACGTTTAGATTCCACGCAAAACAAAAAGTACCCTAGGCATTAATAGTTGCAAACCTTGAAACTTGTAAAACCTCTAAAGAGTTACTAGGAAGTTAAAGAAAACTATCAAACAACTTGTTTGGATTGTTATTACATGTTGTTTCATAATGTATCATATTATACTGTTGTATTGTATTTTATTGTTTAATAAATAAATATAATGTATCAATATGATACAACACAATAAGTAACAACTATCAAAACAAGTTGTAAAGCAAAATACTTAATTCAGCATCTTGAGAATAAATTGAAATAGCAACAAAAAGGAAGGTAAAAAGAAGCCAAGGAAAGCACTAAAAAACATACATTGCAACGTCGTTATGTTTTTTGGGGCAACCTCGTTCTAAAGACTAATAAGAATAAGGTGTGTGTTTCATGTGCTTAAATAGAATAAGTAATGGATTCCAAATACAATAAGGAAAAGGAATTAGAAGTTACTACTTGGACGTACGGAAAGGGTAAAATTTTGTTTTCCTTTCTAATTACTAATTAGGGTTTCCTCTAATCTCATAAATAATAAAACCAGTTATACGTTTGACAGGGTTTGTACCAAAACTTTTAAAGAAGGAAAATACTCATTGCTTTGCTATTTAAATAAGAAAAGGATTCCTTTGCCAGTTGTAGTTTAAATAAGGTAAGGAGTCCTTTGCCAATTAGTTCTTTGTCAAATTTAAGCTTTGAAGTCCAATTCGTGATTTTTTCACACCATTCAATGGAGGGTGCAGATTATGATGAATTGTGGTCTGATTATGTTCCAACAGACATACTCAGATTAATATCATCACGTCTCGTTGCTGGTGATTATTTTGCTTTTCTTGCTATTTGTAAAAGATGGCGATTCGAGTCCCTATCGTCTCCACTCCCACCTCCGATACATGATTCCCCATCGTCGCCTTGTTTGATGACCTTAAATAAAGAAGCTGGCATTATAGAGTCCTTTCATCCGGTGTACAATGTCATAACTCACAAGATGGATATCCCAAAATTAAAGGGTGCCCGAATTCGTAGCGCAAACGCTATATTGGTTGCTCGTGAGTCATGGCAACCGTGGCATGTTCTTTTTCAATCCCATTAGTAATGACATAATTGAACTCCCTGATCTACTAGAGGATGTGGAGAATCATTTCCCGTCTTGGACATTTTCGTGTTCCCCGGACTCCTCCTCATCGGATTGTTTTGTCATTGGTTTTGAAAATTTTGGCTCTCCGCCAGCGATATACATCATCAAAGTTGGAGAGAGTAGTTGGACGTATCATGACTTTTATAATGAAGATGGAAATAAGCAAGGATCATTCATGTTATCTGGGTGCCATAATCCGGTGTTTTTCAAAAATAATATTGTTTGGATATTTGGTGATAAAGGAAATTTGGGAATACTAAATATCAAGGAAAACTCAGCTGTAGAGACACCTATCTGGGAATTTTATGGGAAATACTTGCCACGTCGAAAAAGAAGCTCAATTCGACAGTCTTACTTGGTAGAAGATGTAGATAATGGAGGAATATTAGTTGTATTGCTAACTTACGAAGAAAGAAAAGTAGAGGTTTGGAGGTACAAGTGCGACATAAGTAAAAGGATTTTGGAGAGGGAAAAAATAGCAAGTTTGGATAATAAAACACTATTTGTGAGCTTTGGAGCTTCTTGCTTGAAACCTTGCGTTGCACGAGGGTTAGGAAATAAGATATATTTTCCAATGTTTCATGGCAACAATAAGGGCGTTTTCTATTGTTTGGCCACTCACAAATATTACTCTTTGGATTACTCAATCAACGCAGCTTTCCCAAGTTCAAATTGTTACAACTTGATCCAACCAAAATCCTGCATCTGGATTGATCCCTCCTCATGATTAAAGTAAATTGGTGTTTATTTTTCATTAGTTAGAAATGTGATATGGGTACAGGATAGGAGACGAACTCCTTGCTTTGCTTTTTTATTTTATTTATTTTACGCATTTGTTTGTGATTATATTTTTTAATATTTACTAACCTAACTCTGCTCCAAAGTAATTCATTAATTTTTGGGATAAAGATAGAGCACACACTCAAGGACATGACACAGGAAAAAAACGATATTCCTAGGTAATTCCTACTAAAAGAGCTCAAAAGCTGGCATTTGCCTGTTTTTAGAGCCTCTAACAGATTAACAAGTGTATTTTACTAATTTGTCTACTCGAGAAGAGGATTTATCGGAAACAACTTATTCCGCAGGGAGGGGTAAGTACAAAGAGAATTGGGGATGAGGAGTATATAGACTTTGCCTAAAGGGCATCTTTGTCCACTATTCCCCCGCCATGCATGGGATTCGAGGAAGGGCCAGACCACAAGGGTCTATTATACGCAACCTTATTACGCATTTCTGTAAGAGACTGTTTCGACGGCTTGAACTCGTGAACTCCTAGTCACATGAGCAACTTTACCGGTTACGCCAAATCTCTCATTCTACCAATTACGTCAAAGTTCCCAAAATACCACCAAGAACCTCCACCAAAAGAATAAAGTAAGAATGTCAAATCATGTTAGGTATAAGTAATTCAGCTAAAAATACCACACTACACAATATTTAATTCCTTTTACATTAAATTCCTTCCGGAACAAGTGAGGTAAAGTTTCATGCAAATTTTGACAAAAAGGAGTTCCATAATATCCAAATTTTGTTATGGTAAAGATAATATTTACGCCAATTCTTTCAGGACATGCAAGTAGTGCATTTGCGTTTCTTGATTCCTGCTACTTCCCTAATAGCTTATTTCATCACTTATCCAAAATTTTGTGAATTTCCATAGTGAAAATTCGAAAAGAGTTCAGGATGGTGAATGAAGACCCATTTTGACAGTTAAAAGTGAGCTACTGATGAATTCATGAAGATGATGTGGACATTAGCACACGAAAAATTAAAAATCGTCCTGGATTCCTTTTTATGGCCCTGAAACCCCAAACGAGGAACGGTCATTACAAAGTGATGGCAATTGTTCATCAGGTCGTTTCTGGTTATATAATGCTTTTTTAAGGAGCTTTACCCCTCAATATGAGACTTTGCTTTGCAAATTCGAATTTAGTCGGGCCTCAATGGGGTGCCGGACATCGGATCGGAAACCAAAAAAAAGGTTCTCAAGTTACTTAATATACTAGTATTAGAATTAATATGTTACGACATTCAAAATTAAGGCACTCAACTCTTATTAACAAGGTTAGATGGTTCAATTCTTTCACATGATATCATAGCTGACGGCGTTTGATACGTCCGTATTCATGTTGATGTACCCAAAATCAAAGTTCAGAGGGTGTGATATTAAATTAAATTCTACATCAGGCATTCATTTAAGAACGTCCAAATAGATTCATAAGAGTTTTAAACGATTTCCATTGGATGCTCAAAATATTTTACAAAGTGTCCAACAGCAGTTAAATAACTTCTCTTTGGTAAAGGATTTGGGCACATGAAGAATGTCAATGTAGACTATGTATGAGTATTATTATCCTCATTGGAAGCACATTGAGTATGAACAAGATTTGACTATTACAATACACTAGTTGAAAGAATAAAAGGGCATCCCGGTGCACTAAGCTCCCACTATGTGCAGGATCTGGGGAAGGGCCGGATCACAAAGATCTATTGTACGCATCCTTACCTTACATTTCTGCAAGAGGCTGATTTCATAGCTCGAACCCGTGACTTATGGTAGCAACTTTAAGATTCCTCAACCATGCTAGTATTTGACCTAAGGACTAATTTTATCAAACTTCTTCCCATTGCTCTTAACACCAGTAACAGTCGCTACAAGTTCGTCTGTCTTCCCGTTAATCTTGGTTTTAGTGACAACAGGGATGGTTTCGCTTTCCCTCCTGTTGCTCTTCGCAGAAACTTGATAGTTTCTTTCTCTAAAGTTTTTTGAGATGTGCCCCTCCTTGCCACAATTATACCACTACTTCTTTGTCAACCCCTTTTCCGTGCTCCAACTCTCTTCTCATGATTATCATTTCGGCAGCGATTGCAACAATCTTCTTCCACTCTTAGATGATGCATTAACATGTCGAGAGACAGAACATTTTCATGCACTAACATTGCATGACAGTACTTTCAAGAGGGGGAAAGTTTTGCGATAATAGCACTAATATGGAAGTTCTCATTTATCCAGATTCTTGATGCCATGAGAGAACCGACAATATTGTGAACCTGCTCAAGAATCGCTATGCCATCAACCATTTTGAACTGCAAATATTTGTTAACTTCGGAACTCTTCAATTCGTTCCAAATTCCTCATCATAAGTTGATCAAAGCTCTTCTCACAGTTCTTTGGCACTGTAACTCTTCTTTGAGTATTCTTCAAAAATCTTGTCGGATAGAGAGTTCAATATGTTGTAAGAGCAAAGGTAGTCATTATCAACCCATTTCTGTTAGTTTTCAAGAATGTTCGGGTAAGGCTCACTGAGCACATATGCAATATTCAATTACTTTAGGAAAACTTTTATCTGATGCTTCCAGCAATAATAATTTTTTCCATCAAGACGAATAGTAAGTCTTAACAGGAACAAGGCTTTGGGCAGGGGAAGTTGTAACGAGAACTCAGTTGTATTTGTCCCTGAGGGCGCAATTCGAAATACCAGTTTCCTATGTTGCACGAACTCTTCAAAATACCCGTAAGGCTGGAATAACTAGATAAGTTAAGATAACTGATCAGCTAGCTGATAATGTCTATGTTTGCGCTGACGATGCACTAATAGTATCAGATTACGTTCGCCACTTTCGAATTCAACTTGGCCAGCCAACAATTGTAAAATCAGCTGCAAACTTTGTTAGTTCGTTACCCTATAATAATAAGGCTAAGCGTCAAACACGAAGGATTGTGTTAGATCCAGTTTAATGATGCAAATAATATACATGTGCAGGAAATCAATTACAAGAAGTCAAGAAGATACCACAAGACTGCTGGAGTCAATCCTGATGAACAAGGGAAGAAATCAATCAGCAAAGATTACCATACAATCAGCAAATCTGGACAACTAAGGAAATGACTCGCAAATTTGGAAGGAATTCAATCAGTCAATCAATCAGCAAAGAGTAACGACTAGCTGCGATGGAGAGAATCAAGCAAGCCTAAATTTAAGGCACAAATCAAGGCCAGCATCCCGGGGGATCGAAAGTTATGAGAAAATTGGTACGCGACTAATTTTGGAAGAACCAACAATCAAGGAGCAAGTCCTCATTCATACTTCTGCTGAAGGAAGGAAATCAAGGAGAAGCAACGGCTAGCTATCTTATTCTTGGAAAGAATCAATTTCTTTCCAAGGATCAGATCTCTTGGATTGTCAAGCCTCGACTATCCATCAAAGTATTTATACCGCCTTAAACCCTAGTATGACATACTTTGATCGAACCAAAAATCACTCTCTTTATTCTACTGCAAACAAACATTGTAGTTCACTAAGATCTGCTGTGTAACAAGTCAGGGAAGAAAAGAGAGCATAACACTGGTGGGACATTGTATCAAAAACGAGTGCTAGAGAAACTGTGTGCAAATTCACTACAACTGTACTCGGAGAAATACATTTACTAAAAGAGAACTCCCTTGCAACCCAAGAGGACTAGACTAGGATTCACATTGAATCCGAACCAGTATAAAATCTTGGTGTCTTTAATTCCTGCATTTACTTTCTGCAATTTACTTCCGGTTACTATATCTGTTGAATTATTATATCTAGTCGACTACTCAATAAATTAGTCAACTAAAAAGCGATTACGTTTAAATATTTACAATTCACCCCCCCCCCCATCTTGTACTTTCAGATTGTTGGTGGATGGGACAAATATGATGGGGGTAACATATATGGGATTCCTGTTGGGGGCACAGTATTAGAGCCGCAACGTTTTGCTATTGAAGGGGTGGAATGAAGAGATACAATAGGTTGTAAGGCATGCAGCAGGCAAGCAACAAATATCCATAATATATAGAATCCTTCTAATGTGCAATGTGTACTACATTTGGCAAGAAAGAAACTAGAGAATATTTCGTGGAAAACAAAGAAGCTGCGAGGAGATGACTAGAATGATAGTTCAAGAGGTGCACTGTCGAGGAATTTTGAAATCTAAACTAGTTAGGAAATTACAGGATTTCAAGTTTTACCATTAGATTGTTATAGCAAAGTAGGCATGTAGTAATGAGGACACTAGATTTGGGGCTGCATGTCAAAATCTAAGTGAGTATTTGATAGGGTTGTTACTATACTTGTATATTTTCCCAAGTAATAATAAAATTTAATTACTAAAAAAAAGTTGACATTGGAAGAAAAATAAATCTCTAAGAAGCGGACTGGACTTTACAGTAGGATAAGAATAGCAAACCAGCGATGGTTTAATAACAAAGAGATTAATAATCCTCTAAAACCTATAATCTCCAATATGATACCAATAATTCTCTTATATAATGGCATTAGTAATCAACTATTTGTATATATAAAAACAAAGTTTATTTTTACCCTATTTGTACAGTGTAATTGTTCGATGAAGTGGATTCAATTGAACTCCCTTCAACACACTTAGCTCCGCCACTGCTCCACGTCTATGGGATAACTTTGCTTGCAGATACATGATTTAAACTTGATGGTTCAAAATCTTTGAGAGGTTTAGGAGTCCATCACTCAAATGGTCACTCAGCTATCCCAAATTATCTCCTAAACTTGATGGTCCAAAATATTAAAAAAAATTTAAAAAATAAAAAGAAGATAAATGTTTATAATTTAGAGGGTAAAATAGGTGACAATCCAAAATTTGAAAAATCTAATTGAGTGACCTTATGAGTGCAATAGGCATAGTTCAGTGACTTTGTTATTACAAACGAAAGAAAAGTGACTTTAAGAGATAATTTGGATAGTTGAGTGACAATTTGAGTAATGGATTCGAGGTTTAGCCTAAGTACATTGTACTGTTGAAATTATGAATTCAGAATTTAATATCAATTGAAAATTTAGTGGTATTTTGGGAAACTGGGGTTAAATCATCAATGTTAAACCTACTGAATATGTCTAAATTAAATTCCACCATAGCTTTTGTTTTGATTAAGAAATTGTTGTATCCGTCTCGAATTTTTTCGTCGATTTTGGTCAAAGTATCCAAAATCAATTGACGAAATTTGGTATGGATCTCATACCCACACTCATGTGTCAACACGGGTGCGACACCACAAAATGAAGAGTCTGAGCAACTAATTAGGACATCATAGATCTACAAAATAAAAACAAACAAAAAAAATAATAGCTGATTTTACACTAACGTTACAAATAACCCGACAATTATTCGATTTACTTTCATTGAAAATGCCCATTAGAAAATGAACCATCTGCTTCTTGTTGTTGAGGCGATGGGTTGTCTGCTGGAAATTGTTCTTCAGCTACAAAATCTGTATTATTTAAATGGCGGAAAAAAAACCCGTACCTCGTATAAAATTTAGAAATTTTTACTTCCTATAGCAAAGGTTAACACCTTATTTATTTTAAATAAATATCATTTAAAAAAATTATATTCTATAGATACCTTTTACTGTTTATAACAAAATATCTAATTTTGGTACCTCCTACCCTAAGCCACTAAATACGCTATTTAGTTACACTATTTTCTTTCTCTCTCTAATTTGACACATGTACTTTTCTCTTCCTGTCACGACCTCAATCCCGATCCTGATGGCGCCCAACACGATGCTAGGCAAGCCCGACCAATTACCACTCACAATCCCTTCTTATTAGAATTCATTACCAATTTTCAGAAATAGATACCAATTTAATATCAAACAAACATCCCGGCAAGGGAACAATGGTGAAAATAACATATGAAGCGCAATAAACCACAACGGAGTCATAACAATTATAATACAAGACTCACGGGCATGCTTGACACCAACGTATAGATACTCGTTACCTTGCCTATATGTCGTACTCCACAATTAACATGTAACAAATAAAACACAACTCCTAATCCCTCAAGCTAAGGTTAGACCAAACACTTACCTCGCTTTGCAACCAATTCAAAATTTCAACAAGCCTTTGCCTCGTGAATTCGTGCTCGAAATTCTCAAATCTAGTCATAAACAATTCGATTTAGTTAATAAAAATTATAGGAATTAATTCCATATGAAATTCTACATTTTCCATTAAAAATCCGAAATTGCACTAAAAATTCACTCGTGGGGCACACGTCTCGAAACCTAACAAAAATTATGGAATATGAAAACTCATCCAACTACGAGTCCAATCATACCAATTTTACTAAAATCCGACATAAACTCGACCCTCAAATCTTCAAATTAAACCAAGAGGGTTTTTCAAAATTTTCCCAACTAAAATCACCAATTAAATGCCAAAACTAGTAATAGATTCGGGTAGTCTAACCAAAATTTAGTTAAGAACACTTACCCCGTTGTTTTCTCCGAAAATCTCCCGAAAATCGCATCTCCCCAAGCTCCAATTTGATAAAAATGGAAAATGGGATTCCCATTTTCAAAACTTAAGAATCTTCTAGAAAATGTCGGGGGCACTGTTCACGCGTTCGGTACTGTTCACGCATTCGGTACTGTTCACGCGGTACTTTTCACGGGCACTGTTCATGGGCACTGTTCATGGTGCTGTAAAAAAAAGACAGCAGCTTCCCAAAGTGAATTTCAACAGCTTTTTCTACCCGTTGACCTTCCGAAATCTACCTGAGGCCCTCGGGACTTCAACAAAATACACCAACAAGTGCTAAACATGATACGGACTTAGTCGAAACCTCAAATCGCATCAAATAATACTAAAACCCTGAATCACACCCCAATTCAAGCCTAATGAAACTAAGAACGTCCAACTTCTATATTCGATACAAAAACCTATCAAATCAAGTTCAATTGACTTCAAATTTTGCACACCAGTCATAAATGACATAACAAAGCTATAAAAATTCTCAAAACTAGATTCTGATCCCGATATCAAAAGGTCAAATCTCCGGTCAAACTTAAGAAATCTTTAACCTTAGATTTCTAGATTCCGTTAAATGGCGATAATTTGATCTAGTGACCTCCAAATTCAATTTCGGGCATATGACCAAGTCCCAAATCACGATACGGAATTACCGGAATGGTCAAAAATTTTATCCGGGTTTGTTTGCCCAAAATATTGACCGAAGTCAATTCAGTTGAGTTTTAAAGCTCTAGTTCACAATTTCATCCATTTTTCACATAAGAACTTTCCCGAAAATTATACGGATTGCGCACGCAAGTCGAGGATTTATTGATAGCGATTTTCAAGGTCTTAAAATACCGAGATATTATTTAATTTAAAGATGACATTTTGGGTTATCACACTTCCAAATAATACCGGATTCATTGACAGACCACCGCCTCTCTAGGCTAGGATTTGGGAACCTCCTCCTCTCCGGCGAAATCCAGTTGTATGGTTTTCTCTCTCTCTCTCTCTCTCCCCCTCTCTCTCTATTCCTTTCATCTCCTAGATTTTCCGTCAGATTTGAACTTGGTTATCTCAATTCCAAATTCAAAAATGGGGAAAAACGATTTCTTAACCCCAAAGGCAATTGCGAATCGAATCAAAGCTAAGGGCTTACAAAAGCTACGATGGTATTGCCCTCTTCATCCTATGATTGTATTTTCCGTCATCCTTTGAAAATACACGAATCAAAGCTAAGGGCTTACAAAAGCTACGATGGGTTTTTGCTCGACGGCGGATTCCCCGAAAATTAGGGTTTGTTCTTGAACAAAGATGACGGATTTTGGGGCTGAGCAATTTGATTTTCTGTTAATATATTTTAATGTATTTTCAACATATCACGCTGTATTTTCATGTATTTCATTGTATTCATTGTCTTTTTTTCATTGTAATTCAATGTATCTCGTTGTATTCCATGTATTTGATTGTATTCATTGTCTTTTTTTCTCATTGTATTTCAATGTATCCCGTTGTATTCTATGTATTTCATTGTATTCATTGTCTCTCTATATGCCATGAATGTATTCATATGTTTTTTTAATTAATATAATTTATGTATTCAGATGTATTATATAATTTTTCTGAAGATTGCTATGTTTTTGGAGTATTTTTCGGTTGAGACTTTTTTATAACTAAAAAATTTAAAAGTTGTATGTTATAATTGAGTTTGTTGGGTTATATTAGGAGTCTATTATGTTAATTGATTCACTTTCCGTTTTGAAACCAGTGTAATCTCCTATTTCACGCCGTGAATACAGTCAAATACAATAATCTGTCCAACTGTAATCCCATGTTTCACTCCATGAATACAGTCGAATACACTCTAATACAACAACTGATTAGCTGGACTTTCCTGATTCACGCCTATTTTTGCTACTGTATTCATGAATACAATAGGTTAAATACATCAAATACATCTTATAACCACAGAAAAGATATCTATAATCCGTAATATAGCAAATGGTATCTATAGATGACTAATTACTACTAAAAGATAGTGTTTTATGAAAATTTCTCTAAAATATATTCGAGGTGTTATAAAATCTAACCACTTTACAAACAGAGAACCCCGCTGGTTATTTGTGCAAAGATATCTTTATAAAATGGCCAAATTGGTCCTGAGCTTCAATCTCACCATTTGGTAAAGACGAAGGCACCACTACATCTGCAAAACATCAGGTTAATTTTTCTCTTTAATTTCTAGTTTCGTACATTAATCCCTCAACTTATTCAGCTCTAATTCTCAAAATTATCAAACGCCCATTTTGCAGACTTCTTTCACTTGTTTAATATTACCAAATGACACGTATCAAAGTGTTTGTGAATATGCCTCAATGTAAGTTGTTAACTTTATGTCGAAATTTTACTGCTGGTCATGATATATTCAAAGCTTTTTTCGAGCTCAATCAGGTATATATTTCTAGCTTTCTATATACCATCCATTCCATTTTATCTGACCGGATAAATCAATTTAAAGAAAAATCTAATCTACATCGTCTTTAAAAGAGAAAAAAATATAGATACACAAACGTCAGGTTAGATTATTCAAAATGTGGAAATGCAGGGTATCGATCCCCGTACCTCTCGCATGCTAATTGAGCGCTCTACCATTTGAGCTACATCCCCTTGTCAACACCATTCTTAGTTAGCGTTTCAATATAGATTTGGTTGAAACTTGAAAAAATGAGTTTATGAATATGAGATGAAAAATGAATTTTTAAAGTTGAAATTGTATTTGGACATGTATTTTACTTGAAAAGAATTTGAAGTTTTGTGAGTAGAAAACTTCAAAAACTACTTTAGAGCTGTTTTTGGGATTTGAAGATTTTGTTTTCAAAATCTTCCAAAAATGGTTAAAATTATAAACAAACAGATATTTGAAGATAAAATATGAAAAATAGCTCCCAAATTTTATGGCTAAACGGAAGCTTATATAGCTCTATACTTGGCCTATGCAGAAGAGAGCTTGATTGCGAGACCCACCCATCGAGCAGGGACGAAAGCTAGTCTTGGTAATATGACGGTGCCGAGTGGAAGGGCCCTTCTGTTAATAGGAACAGAACTTATTCTTTTTTCTAACAAAAAGTTTTCGTTGTATGTGTGCTTTTTGAAGTATTTTATTCTTAAGTATAGTTATGAATTTTTTAATTTGCATGTCTATTAAGCAAATAAATTGCAGTTTTTTTATCAATAATTATCTATCTTTATACTTCAGATCTTGAGTGATTAATAAAGGAAAATATTGCAAAATCAAAAGTAGCTGATTTATGGTGAGATGAATGAATTGACGGAAGCTCGAATGAGAGTTGGTGTAATCGGCGTCGAAAGTACAGTAGAAATTCTGGAAAACTTGTTGCCTTGTTGGAGAACTATTTCAAGTGAAATAAATAAATTCTATTGACAAATTCTCAACCTTTTTAATGAAGGTCATGTCAACTTCAACTTTTAAATAATCTTTTTCAGTTACTTTTTTTTTTTAACTTCAACTAAATATTATCCAAATACCTAATAAGGCTGTCAAAGAGAGAGTTCCTACACGAGTCAAGCTAAGCTAAATGTTTGTATTGTTCAATTTGATTTTATATTTTAGCGAGTCTTAAAATCCTATTTCGGCTAGATAATATTTGAGAAATTCGTGGTTTACAAATCAAAATTTTAACCTAATTACTCCAGGTCTGTAGTGTTTTGAATTGAATGCAAATTATTTTTTACTCTTAAGTACTGTTCATTGAATCTCGTATGGAGTTCCAGAGCCAATTGATTCAATCTCTTTCGGATATTTTTAGCAGATTTCTTTTTGGTTAATAGGCAATAACTTGATTTGATCCTTAATGAACCAATTTTAAGCATACCTTCATTGGCTTAGCATCTTGTACTATATAAGTAGCTTCTTCACATTTTTCTTTTGAGACTTTAGGCTAAGTTTAATTATTGCTCTTTCGGTCCCGATGTTTGACTAGACACGGGTTTTAAAAAAGAAAAAAGACTTTTGAAATTTGACTTGAAAGTACTTAAGATCATACAAGGTTCTTTATTTAATTTTTTTTATTATTCTACCATTTATTAATTTAACCTTTTGTTCCTTCATATAAATAATGGACTTAAAATTTATATGCAAATTAAAGCACTTACATAAAAATTAGAGAAAAATAAACACCAAAAAGGGGGCGGGGGGGGGGGGGTTAACCAAAAATCTGAGTCTTTGGTCAAAGCTAAAAAGAAATTCGGGTTACTGATAATCAGGAGACGAAAACAAAATACTTCTGAGAATGATGGTAAAGCAGTAAATAGTTTTGTATTTCAGTAAGATCCCAATAATATTTCGTATCCTTACAGATGGTGAGTTCTTCTCCTTTTATAGCTAATCCTAGGAGAAGAGGTAATGCCTTTGTCTAAAAATCTGAGTCTTTGGTCAAAGCTAAAAAGAAATTCGGGTTACTGATAATCAGGAGACAAAAATAAAATACTTTTGAGAATGATGGTAAAAAAGCAAATAGATGTGTATTTCAATAAATTCTCAATAGTATTTCGTGTCCTTACAAATGATGATACTTCTTCCTTTTATAGATAATTCTAGGTAAAGGAATGAAGCCTCGGCTTTAATGATATAATCACGAGTAATAAATGACATTAAATAAGCCGTTATACAATCATTCCTATTAAATACCAATTTTGTAACGTATCAAGTATTTAATAATTAATTTGGACTCCTTTCTGTCATCAGGTCTTTGCCTTTAATGCCTTCTAATCCGTTGGCTGTAAATAATTTAAATTGGTACGAGACTCGTATCTATACGTCGTCTCGTGCCTATTTAAATTCTTCTTCCCGTGGTTGTCTCCATCCGTGCCTCTTAGTCAGTTGCTGCGCTTTGACCATTTAACTAATCCACGTGTCATGCCACATCATCTTTAATATAAACTCAGTTTTTTTCCAATACAGATAGTCCCCCCACTTTTTATTTTTTATCAATTAAATAATTGGGAAGTGGATCTTCATGTAAAAGGAAATTTTGCCACAATTAATGCTCATGACAGTATTAACGCCTCAGCAGTCTTTTCCATTTAATGTTCTGCCCATGTGTCATTTTCTAATTGATTCCGCTATTCATACCCTTTTTCGAGACTTCTTTATTCTCACTATTTACGAAGTGATAGCTGCATTTATTATAGGCTTTTCATCATTACACTTCTAAAGTTGACGGTTCCCATTTTACACATAACTTTTTCTTCCTTTGTCTTCTTCACAAATCTTCAGCACATACTTCCTTCTTAACAATGTCTTCTTCAAACCCTAACCGTAAAAAAGTTCCAATTCTAGATCAATTCCCCAACGCCCCTGTTAGACACAGAAGAGGCGGAGGAGGTAGGCTTCGAACAGGGTTAGAATCTACGCGAGGCGGCTCCTCTGGTTCTTCTTCAAGGAGTTCTATCCCAAAAGCCCCTTCTTCTAAAAGTAGGGAAATTCTTGATTCTTCTCAAGAACCCTCAGTTGATGATATAGTTCCCAGCGATTTGTCTTTTGAAAGTGACAAAACGTCTCTTCAAAAACAAATTAAAAATTTAGAA
>NC_091063.1:166887662-166986959 GCF_000393655.2 Nicotiana sylvestris
TTCTTCGTAAGTTAGCATTACAACTAATATTCCTCCATTATCTGCATCTTCTACCAAGTAAGACTGTCGAATTGAGCTTCTTTTTCGACGTGGCAAATATTTCCCATAAAATTCCCAGATAGGTGTCTCTACAGCTGAGTTTTCCTTGATATTTAGTATTCCCAAATTTCCTTTATCACCAAATATCCAAACAATATTATTTTTGAAAAACACCGGATTATGGCACCCAGATAACATGAATGATCCTTGCTTATTTCCATCTTCATTATAAAAGTCATGATACGTCCAACTACTCTCTCCAACTTTGATGATGTATATCGCTGGCGGAGAGCCAAAATTTTCAAAACCAATGACAAAACAATCCGATGATGAGGAGTCCGGGGAACACGAAAATGTCCAAGACGGGAAATGATTCTCCACATCCTCTAGTAGATCAGGGAGTTCAATTATGTTATTACTAATGGGATTGAAAAAGAACATGCCACGATTGCCATGACTCACGAGCAACCAATTAGCGTTTGCACTACGAATTTGGGCACCCTTTAATTTTGGGATATCCATCTTGTGAGTTATGACATTGTACACCGGATGAAAGGACTCTATAATGCCAGTTTCTTTATTTAAGGTCATCAAACAAGGCGACGATGGGGAATCATGTATCGGAGGTGGGAGTGGAGACGATAGGGATTCGAATCGCCATCTTTTACAAACAGCAAGAAAAGCAAAATAATCACCAGCAATGAGACGTGATGATATTAATCTGAGTATGTCTGTTGGAACATAATCAGACCACAATTCATCATAATCTGCACCCTCCATTGAATGGTGTGAAAAAAATTACGAATTGGACTTCAAAGCTTAAATTTGACAAAGAACTAATTGGCAAAGGACTCCTTACCTTATTAAGGAATCCTTTTCTTATTTAAATAGAAAAGCAATGAGTATTTTACTTCTTTAAAAGTTTTGGTACAAACCCTGTCAAACGTATAACTGGTTTTATTATTTATGAGATCAGAGGAAATCCTAATTAGTTATTAGAAAGGAAAAAAAATTTACCCTTTCCGTACGTCCAAGTAGTAACTTCTAATTCCTTTTCCTTATTGTATTTGGAATCCATTACTTATTCTATTTAAGCTCATGAAACACACACCTTATTCTTATTAGTGTTTAGAACGAGGTTGCCCCAAAAAACATAACGACGTTGCAATGTAAGTTTTTTAGTGCTTTCCTTGGCTTCTTTTTACCTTCCTTTTTGTTGCTATTTCAATTTATTCTCAAGATGCTGAATTAAGTATTTTGCTTTACAACTTGTTTTGATAGTTGTTATTTATTGTGTTGTATCATATTGTTATTTTAAATAGAATGTTTGTTTTGATTTGTACTTAAATATTATTGTATCGTATCGTTGAATCCATCGTTATGTAACGACGAAAGTACCACTTTATAGAATGACAGATTTAGTGTAGGGGCATTGTTACCTTGCTTTTTTCTCTCACATTATATTTTCTTATTTAAATAATCATATTTTATCCTTTACCATACTTTTTTATATAGTAATTCTAGTCCGTATCATGTTTTTTCTTAATAATATTACAAATTTATTGTTATACGTAACATTATAAAACGACAACAAACGATACAATATATCCAAACATTATATTTATTAAACAATACAATACAATACAATAGTATAATATGATACATTATGAAACGACATGTAATAACAATCCAACCAAGTTGTTTGATAGTTTTCTTTAACTTCCTAGAAACTCTTTAAGCAAAATTCATCTAAAGTTTTGATTTCAATAAACTAAAACCACTTGTATCTTTTATTTTGAAAGAAATCGGTTCTAGAAATTAAATCTGTGTTTACCCTTTCGTCCTTTTTTTTTCCTCTTCTTGAAATAGAGAAATATTCCACCTAAGTGACTATTAGCATGTACAATAAAGCCAGTTGAGTTTGTTAAAGTTTGTAACAATTAAGTTCCTTGCTAATATTTTGTGATTGGCTTAGAACATTCAGTATTATTATCTTTCTTTTGCATAGAAAGAAAAAAAAGAAAGATGAGGTTGGAAGAATACAAAAACGGAGAGTCAAAATATAGTCTACCTCCTGATTTTGCACAACCACACCCTTGGCTTGTTATTTGTCATGGAAATAACATGCAAAAGCAAACATTTTTTAGCATATCAGAGGATCGGTATTATGTGTACACTATACCTGAGCTTCAAAATAAAAGAATTTGTGCTTATGCGGATGAGTGGCTGGTGTTACTAGATTTTGAATCTCGTGATTGTTGCCTTTGGAATCCTACTTCAGAAGACAAAATTCAGCTCCCACCCGTCCCTAAATACGACGATCTGGAATGTCTCTTATCCGCACCACCCTATGATCCTGAATGTCGCGTTGTTTTTCTAATTGATGACACTGACACAGATGTTGAGATACCTGATGACATGAATGTGAAGCAGCCCACACTATACTTCTGCAAACCGGGTTATAATCAAGAATTTCATAGACAAGATTTGGAACCAATTGCTGGAGATAACAATTTATATCTCTGGACAAGTTTCAAGAAAAAAATCTACGGATTAACATGCCAAAGATCAATTCTAGTGCTTTTGGATCTAGATATAGACTCGGGAATGGTAACAGTTACACCAATAGTTAACCAGCCTGTTTATGATTATAGCCAATTCTTAGACATGCTATGCTCTCGCGGATACCTCATTCAATCCTCATGTGACGTTGATGATATGTTGCTATATGTTCGCCAGTTATATTGTGGTAGGTTCATGCGGGAGGAGGTATACGGATTTCTTATATTTCGGTTTGATTTTGTTCAAAAAGCGTGGGTAAAGATGAAAAATATTGGCGAAACTGCAATTTTTCTATGTAATAACTGGGGGAGGACTTGCTCCACAAGAGGCACTAATCTTAACAGAAATTCCATCTACTTCACGGAGCATGAAGGTCGTTGTCTTTACGTTTTCAATCTTGAAACACAAAGTATATCGGTATCCCTCCCTTGTCCAAATGTTAGCAAGAAAAACTCGTGGTTTTACTGGTTAAATATTGCTTCATCCAAATAATTTGTTTGATTTTAAGGTTCTTGTCTTTATTGTTGAGGATATATAGTTTTCTTATAATAACATATTTTGCGTCCTATTCCAACTGTTGAAATATTCTTTGTGGTTTTGTTCGTTATTTTTGTATTCTTAGTTACTGTAAATCAGCTTGTAAACATCTTTCCTACTTTTCTTCTTAGAGGAAGAACTAAAGAATTCCTTTTACAAAAAAAACATATTATATTTTAAAATATCCTGACATAATATTGTAAAAGTATCTAGAATTGTTTAAACAAGTTTACAATTACTAAAATTCAAAGAATGTATTTTATGGAAATTTACAAGTAAAACTCCAAAGTTGCATAAATAATTAGTTGAATGTATGTTGTAGATTTAAAAGGAAAAACAAAAACTTCACTTCACAATACGCCTCCAAACCCCCGTTTCAGCTTGAAATAATTCTCTCTAAAGTTTAAGTTCTAATCCCAAATCCTTATCGCCAAATGTCAACTTGAATATATTGCTTAAGTTTTTGCAAGTTATGGCAAAAACAGGTAACAAAAAAGTCAAAAGCATATAATGCATTTAGTTTCATAATAACGTTAATTAGTAATATAATTGAAGTACAAACTACAAATTAAATCATATTCGGTTAAACTTGGCTTTGTAAGAGACAAGTATGGTTGAAGTAAAGCACGGCAATTAAGAGCCTAATTAATACCATGTGCAAATATAGTTTGCTTAATTACCATTCGTAGCTACAATTCAACTGTTATCAGCTTGTATTCAGACGTGTAACGAATACAACCTGTATCATTCGTAGAAGCTCTCGTTGAGAGTCGAATCAAGATCTTCGCTTAGTAAACGGGTGCTCTAACCAATTGAGCTACGAGAGCTTGTTGCTCTCTTGTTTCAATTTAAAATAATTGATCTCATGTGAATTCGCTAAACAATTCAAATATAGCTACAAATGATAATTTAAAAAAAAATATATCTATGAATGATAAGTACAGTGCAAGTGTTGTGTAAATTTTCATTTAATGAACTATGAGTATAGTTCAAGGTAATTAATCGAAATTTTGACGTATTAATGCAAGACTCATTCTGAAAAAATTCACCTGCGAATCGCAGACGATATGGGGTGTTTTCAAATAAAACTACTCCTATTTCTCAAGTTTCGTTCAATATTAATATAGGTACGAATTGAAGAATTATTCCATCCACTTCAATTTATATAAACATATTTGACTGAGTATAGATTTTTAAGAATCGAAAGGTTTTTGAAACATAGGGTCTTGAACATGCCTGTCATGACGATATTATATGGTTATAAGACGTCTGAAACTCATGGTCTTACACAATTATATCATTTGTGTGGTTACGAAAACTTCTATTAAAGGTAATATTAAAAGCCTAAATTAATTAAAAGCGGTGTAGTGAGAGCAATTAAAGAATTCTTCACTATTGATAAGCTATATAAAGTCATATATTGCACTGCAATTACACGGGTACCTAAGGTAAGCAATCCTACAACAATAAGAGATTTCAGACCTATTGCCTACTGCTCAGTCCTATATAAGATTATCTCAAAGGTGCTGACAAACAGATTAGAGAAAATCACAGCAAACATCATTAATGAAGCACAAGCTGGTTTCATTCCTTGGAGGAAAATTGGAGACAACATCATCGTGGCTCATGAGCTTGTCAAATCTTATACAAGGAAGAATACCTCTCCTAGATGCATGATCAAAATAGACCCGACCAAGGCCTATGATTATGTGGAGTGGATCTTCTTGGAACATGTCATGGTTGAGCTAGGATTCCCTAGAAGATTTCAAGACTGCGTTCTAACCTGTGTTAAGACTGTGAGCTACTCAATTGTGGTGAATGAAGAGCCTTCAGTTCCTTTCCCAACAACTAAAGGACTGAGACAAGGTTATCCCATTTAACTTTTTCTATTTGCAATTGTAATGGAATACTTGAGTAGAAATCTTGGATTACGAATGTCACGACCCGGATTTCTCACCCTCGGGAATCGTGATGGAGCCTACTAATGAAAGCTAAGCAAGCCAACTATTTGAACAAATTACCTTTTTCCCATTTTAATCCTTTAAAAATTATGAAACAATAGCGAAATTTAAACAAGCGGAAGAAACAATAAAACCATTCAAATATATCCAATACAAATTCTTAAACAAAGACTACCCAGAACTGGTGTCACAACTTTACAGACGGTCTATGAATGCTACAAACAAGATTCGAAAAATAAATACAATACTGTTTCTGAATTACATAAATGAAACATGAAGAAAGGATAGAGGGAAACGTCAGGGCCTGCGAATGCCTGCAGGACTACCTTGGATCTCCGTATGGGCTGAAGGCAGCCACCCAAGCTAAGGTCCAAAAGCTACTACACCGGGATCTGCACACAGTGCAGAGTGTAGTATTAGCACAACCGACCCTATATGCTGGTAAGTGCCTAGCCTAACCTCGGCGAAGTAGTGACGATGCTACGACCAGACTATCAAATAAACCTATGCAGTTAAATTTTATACATCGGAAAATAAAAGTGGAAATATATAGTTAAGGATAGGAGGGGGAAACATGTTGCGGGGGCATCGAATAATAACAGAAGAACAACAAATAAGTATGGGGATCACCACAGTTCAATTAAAAATAGGAAGGGGGAATCATGCTGCAGGGTACAACAAGTATCAACTGGAAACCAACCATTAAATATAGAGAAAGCATAACTTAGTTATCAATAAAAATCAGAAAATCAAAGACAAGTGCACGGCATCATCCTTCGTGCTTTAACACTCTCTCACCAAAACAATACACGACATCACCCTTCGTGCTTTAACACTCTCTCACCAAAACAGTACACGGCATCACCCTTTGTGCTTTACACTCTTCGTCACCCAAGAAACAATCACAAAGCAATTAGGGAAAAGGAATCAATAACATCACAATAAAGTCAAGTAACAACATAAAATCAGTAAATAAAGGTAAAGGACATCATAACACAATTATCAGCAAGAATCAGGAAAATCAGGGACAAGTGCACGGCATCACCCTTTATGCTTTTACTCTCATCCTCACCATAAAATCAATATAAATGGCACGACATCACCCTTCGTGCTTTGTCTCACATAATCATGACACGGAATTATCCTTCATGTATTATCACTCATATAAAGGCACGGAAGGGTACATCATGCGGCATGACATCACCCTTTGTGCTTTAACACTCTCTTACCAAAATAATGCACGACATCACCATTCGTGCTTTACACTCTTCCTCACCGAGGCAACAATCACAAGAAATAAGATAAGGAAATAAATAAAATTTGCAATAAAATCTCGGCAAGGGAATAATAGTTCAAAAATCAAATTCCGGCAAGGGAACAATATCAAAAGCATCAATATCCCGGCAAGGGAGATAGTATTAAAAGCAACAACATCGCAACAAGGGAGACAATATAATAATTCTCTTCTCTTTTTTTACTTTTACTTCACAACTCACTTCACAACTTGAGCCAATGCTCTAAAAGGTTCAATTACCACTTATACTTTTACATTTCATTATACAACTTGAGCCAACGTTCCTCAATGTTCAAATATCTATTACTTCCACAAACTTTGCCCAACAATAGAAATCATCACCAAGGCATGAATAATATAACAAAGTCATAATAATCATAATATAAGACTCACGGGCACTTGACACTAACGTATAGATACTCGTCACCATGCCTATATGTCGTACTCAACAAATACCACATAGCAAATAGGACTCGACTCCTAATCCCTCAAGCTAAGGTTAGACCAAACACTCACCACGATGCCACGAACACAATTCAAGTCGCAACTATTGCTTTACCTCTTGATTCCACCACCAATTCGCTCGTATCTAGCCACAAGTTACTTAATTACATCAATAAGTGCTAATTGAATCAATTCTAATGCATGAAAATAAGTTTTTAAAGTTTTCCCCAAAAAGTCAAAAATCGCCCCCAGGCCCATATGGTCAAAACCCAAGGTTTGAACCAAAACCCGATTACCCATTCCCCTAGGAACCCAAATATATAATTTGTTTTGAAATCCGACCTCAAATCGAGGTCCAAATTCCCAAAAGTTGAAAAACCTAGGTTCTACCCAAAACATCCGATTTCCTCCCAAGAAAATCATTGATTTTGAGTTGAACTCATGTGAAAAGATGTTAAAGATTAAAGAAAACAAGTTAGAAATGACTTACAATCGATTAGGAAGAGAAGTTGTCTTTGAAAAATCGCCCAAAAGTATTTTGATTTTGAAAGAGTGTGAAAAATTGTTGAAATGCGTCTAAGTTATGAATTTACAGGTTGCAGGTATCGCAATTGCGAACCAAGACTCTACTATGCTCGCATTTGCAAAGTGAGTTTCGCATTTGCGAAGTCGCTTTTGCGATTGATCTATCGCATTTGCGACGACTAGCCAAAATGGGGGACATCGCATTTGCGATGAATACCTCGCATTTGTGAGGAAAGGCTGATCTGGGCTATTTCACATTTGCGACTCACCCCTCGCATTTGTTAACCAGGCTTCGTATTTGCCTGCAGGCCTACAACACCCTAAGTCCAAATTCCACTCCGTGGCCTATCCAAAACTCAACCGAGCCCTCGGGGCTCCAAACCAAGCATACACACCAACCTAAAAACATCATACGGACTTGCCCGTGTATTCAAATGACCAAAATAACATCAAAAACTATGAATTTAGCATCAAAATCATGAAGTTACTTAAGAACACCAAACTTTCCAATTTTCTCAAATAAGGTCCGATTCACGTTATTCAAGTCCGTTTCTTACCAAATTTCATAGACTCATCTTAAATCCCACATAAGACCTGTACAGGGCTCCGGAACCAAAATACGGGCCCGATACCATCGAATTTCAAACACACTTCATTTTCAAAACTCATAAATTATTCCAGAAAATAATTTTCATTAAAAATTCATTTCTCAGGCTTGGGACCTCAGAATTAGATTCCGAGCATACGCCCAAGTCCCATATTTTCCTACGGACCCTCCAAGATCGTCAAATCACAGGCCCGGGTCCGTTTACCAAAAATATTGACCGAAGTCAACTTAAACTCATTTTATAGGCAAAATTCATCATTTTCACAGATTTTCACATATTGGCATTCCGGCTACACGCCCGGATTGCACATACAAATCGAGGTGAGATAGAAAGAGGTTTTTAGGGACTCGGAATGCAGAATTTATTTTTAAAACAAGTGATAACCTTTTGGGTCATCACATTCTCCACCTCTAAAATAATCGTTCGTCCTCGAACGAATAGAAGAAAGAAGTACTTGAGTCAGGGAAAAGATGGGGATAACGGCTCTGCATATCAGACTCGGAATCCTAGGTCGATGCCTCAACAGGCTCACCTCTCCATTGAACACGAACAGAAGGAAAACTCTTCGATCTCAACTGACAAACCTGCCAGTCTAGAATAGCTACCGGCTCCTCCTCATAAGACAAGTCCGTGTCCAACTGGACAGTGCTGAAATCTAACACGTGGGATGGATCGTCGTGATACTTCCGAAGAATGGACATACAAAACACTGGATGCACGGCTGATAAGCTCGGCGGCAATGCAAGTATGTAAGCCACCTCTCCCACTCGATCAAGAATCTCAAATGGGCCAATAAACCTAGGGCTAAGCTTTCACTTCTTCCCAAATCTCATCACGCCCTTCATAGGCGACACTCGAAGCAATATCCGCTCACCGACCATGAATGCCAAATCATGAACCTTACGATCGGCGTAATGTTTTTTCCTGGACTGAGTTGTACGAAAACTATCCTAAATGATCCTGACCTTGTCCAAGGCATCCTGTACTAGATCTGTATCCAACAACCGAGCCTCTCCCTGCTCAAACCATCCAACCGGCGACCGACACCGCATACCATATAAAGCCTCATAAGGAGCCATTTGGATACTCAACCAGTAGCTTTTATTGTAGGCAAACTCTGCTAAAGGCAGAAACTGATCCTACGAGCCTCCAAAGTCAATGACACAAGCTCAGAGCATATCCTTCAAAATCTGAATGGTCCGCTCGGACTGCCCATCCGTCTAAGGATGAAACGCTGTGCTCAACTCAACCCGCATGCCCAACTCTCGCTGAACTGCTCTCTTGAAATGTGAGGTAAACTGCATACCTTGGTTCGAAATGATAGACATGGGCACACCATGATGATGAATTATCTCCCGGATATAAATCTCAGCTAACCTCACGGAAAAATAGGAGACTACCACAGGAATGAAATGTGTTGACTTGGTCTGCCTATCAACAATAACCCATACTGCATCGAACTTCCTCTAAGTCCGTGGGAGTCCAACAACGAAGTCCATAGTGATACGATCCCACTTCCACTCAGTAATCTCAATCTTCTGGAACAAACCACCAGGTCTTTAATGCTCGAACGTAACCTACTGACAATTCAAACACCGAGCCACATATGCAACAATATTCTTCTTCATTCTTCTCCACCAATAATGTTGTCGCAAATTTTGATACATGTTAGTGGCACTCGGATGGATAGAGTATCGGGAGCTATTGGCCTTCTCTAAAATCAACTTTTGAAGCCCATCCACATTAGGCACACAAACCCGACCCTGCAATCTCAAAACTCCATCATCTCCTAAGGTAACCTACTTGGAACCTCCGCGCTGCACCATATCTCTAAGGACACACAAATGAGGATCATCATACTGTCGATATCGGATACACTCCAATAATGAAGAACGAGAGACTGTGCAAGCTAATACACGACTGGGCTCAGAAATATCCACCCTCACGAACTAATTGGCCAAAGCCTGAACATCCAAAGCGAGCGGTCTCTCACTAACCGGAATATAAGCAAGACTGCCCATACTGGCTGACTTCCTACTCAAAGCATCAGCCACCACATTGGCCTTTCCCGGATAATATAAGATGGTGATATCATAGTCCTTTAATAGCTCCAACCACCTTCTCTGCCTCAAATTTAGCTCCTTCTGCTTGAACAAATACTGCAGACTCTTGTGATCCGTGAACACCTCACATGCCATGCCACACAGATAATGCCTCCAAATCTTCATTGCATGAACAATGACTGCTAACTCCAAATCCAGAACCGGATAGTTCTTTTCATGAATATTCAACTGCCGCAAAGCATAAGCAATGACCTTGCCATCCTGCATCAACATCACACCAAGTTCAATACGAGAGACATCACAATAAACGGTATAAGGCCCTGAACCTATGGGCAAAACCAACACCGGTATCGTAGTCAAAGTTGTCTTGAGCTTCTTTCTTCGTAAGTTAGCATTACAACTAATATTCCTCCATTATCTGCATCTTCTACCAAGTAAGACTGTCGAATTGAGCTTCTTTTTCGACGTGGCAAATATTTCCCATAAAATTCCCAGATAGGTGTCTCTACAGCTGAGTTTTCCTTGATATTTAGTATTCCCAAATTTCCTTTATCACCAAATATCCAAACAATATTATTTTTGAAAAACACCGGATTATGGCACCCAGATAACATGAATGATCCTTGCTTATTTCCATCTTCATTATAAAAGTCATGATACGTCCAACTACTCTCTCCAACTTTGATGATGTATATCGCTGGCGGAGAGCCAAAATTTTCAAAACCAATGACAAAACAATCCGATGATGAGGAGTCCGGGGAACACGAAAATGTCCAAGACGGGAAATGATTCTCCACATCCTCTAGTAGATCAGGGAGTTCAATTATATTATTACTAATGGGATTGAAAAAGAACATGCCACGATTGCCATGACTCACGAGCAACCAATTAGCGTTTGCGCTACGAATTCGGGCACCCTTTAATTTTGGGATATCCATCTTGTGAGTTATGACATTGTACACCGGATGAAAGGACTCTATAATGCCAGTTTCTTTATTTAAGGTCATCAAACAAGGCGACGATGGGGAATCATGTATCGGAGGTGGGAGTGGAGACGATAGGGATTCGAATCGCCATCTTTTACAAACAGCAAGAAAAGCAAAATAATCACCAGCAATGAGACGTGATGATATTAATCTGAGTATGTCTGTTGGAACATAATCAGACCACAATTCATCATAATCTGCACCCTCCATTGAATGGTGTGAAAAAAATTACGAATTGGACTTCAAAGCTTAAATTTGACAAAGAACTAATTGGCAAAGGACTCCTTACCTTATTTAAACTACAACTGGCAAAGGAATCCTTTTCTTATTTAAATAGAAAAGCAATGAGTATTTTACTTCTTTAAAAGTTTTGGTACAAACCCTGTCAAACGTATAACTGGTTTTATTATTTATGAGATCAGAGGAAATCCTAATTAGTTATTAGAAAGGAAAAAAAATTTTACCCTTTCCGTACGTCCAAGTAGTAACTTCTAATTCCTTTTCCTTATTGTATTTGGAATCCATTACTTATTCTATTTAAGCTCATGAAACACACACCTTATTCTTATTAGTGTTTAGAACGAGGTTGCCCCAAAAAACATAACGACGTTGCAATGTAAGTTTTTTAGTGCTTTCCTTGGCTTCTTTTTACCTTCCTTTTTGTTGCTATTTCAATTTATTCTCAAGATGCTGAATTAAGTATTTTGCTTTACAACTTGTTTTGATAGTTGTTATTTATTGTGTTGTATCATATTGTTATTTTAAATAGAATGTTTGTTTTGATTTGTACTTAAATATTATTGTATCGTATCGTTGAATCCATCGTTATGTAACGACGAAAGTACCACTTTATAGAATGACAGATTTAGTGTAGGGGCATTGTTACCTTGCTTTTTTCTCTCACATTATATTTTCTTATTTAAATAATCATATTTTATCCTTTACCATACTTTTTTATATAGTAATTCTAGTCCGTATCATGTTTTTTCTTAATAATATTACAAATTTATTGTTATACGTAACATTATAAAACGACAACAAACGATACAATATATCCAAACATTATATTTATTAAACAATACAATACAATACAATAGTATAATATGATACATTATGAAACGACATGTAATAACAATCCAACCAAGTTGTTTGATAGTTTTCTTTAACTTCCTAGAAACTCTTTAAGCAAAATTCATCTAAAGTTTTGATTTCAATAAACTAAAACCACTTGTATCTTTTATTTTGAAAGAAATCGGTTCTAGAAATTAAATCTGTGTTTACCCTTTCGTCCTTTTTTTTTCCTCTTCTTGAAATAGAGAAATATTCCACCTAAGTGACTATTAGCATGTACAATAAAGCCAGTTGAGTTTGTTAAAGTTTGTAACAATTAAGTTCCTTGCTAATATTTTGTGATTGGCTTAGAACATTCAGTATTATTATCTTTCTTTTGCATAGAAAGAAAAAAAAGAAAGATGAGGTTGGAAGAATACAAAAACGGAGAGTCAAAATATAGTCTACCTCCTGATTTTGCACAACCACACCCTTGGCTTGTTATTTGTCATGGAAATAACATGCAAAAGCAAACATTTTTTAGCATATCAGAGGATCGGTATTATGTGTACACTATACCTGAGCTTCAAAATAAAAGAATTTGTGCTTATGCGGATGAGTGGCTGGTGTTACTAGATTTTGAATCTCGTGATTGTTGCCTTTGGAATCCTACTTCAGAAGACAAAATTCAGCTCCCACCCGTCCCTAAATACGACGATCTGGAATGTCTCTTATCCGCACCACCCTATGATCCTGAATGTCGCGTTGTTTTTCTAATTGATGACACTGACACAGATGTTGAGATACCTGATGACATGAATGTGAAGCAGCCCACACTATACTTCTGCAAACCGGGTTATAATCAAGAATTTCATAGACAAGATTTGGAACCAATTGCTGGAGATAACAATTTATATCTCTGGACAAGTTTCAAGAAAAAAATCTACGGATTAACATGCCAAAGATCAATTCTAGTGCTTTTGGATCTAGATATAGACTCGGGAATGGTAACAGTTACACCAATAGTTAACCAGCCTGTTTATGATTATAGCCAATTCTTAGACATGCTATGCTCTCGCGGATACCTCATTCAATCCTCATGTGACGTTGATGATATGTTGCTATATGTTCGCCAGTTATATTGTGGTAGGTTCATGCGGGAGGAGGTATACGGATTTCTTATATTTCGGTTTGATTTTGTTCAAAAAGCGTGGGTAAAGATGAAAAATATTGGCGAAACTGCAATTTTTCTATGTAATAACTGGGGGAGGACTTGCTCCACAAGAGGCACTAATCTTAACAGAAATTCCATCTACTTCACGGAGCATGAAGGTCGTTGTCTTTACGTTTTCAATCTTGAAACACAAAGTATATCGGTATCCCTCCCTTGTCCAAATGTTAGCAAGAAAAACTCGTGGTTTTACTGGTTAAATATTGCTTCATCCAAATAATTTGTTTGATTTTAAGGTTCTTGTCTTTATTGTTGAGGATATATAGTTTTCTTATAATAACATATTTTGCGTCCTATTCCAACTGTTGAAATATTCTTTGTGGTTTTGTTCGTTATTTTTGTATTCTTAGTTACTGTAAATCAGCTTGTAAACATCTTTCCTACTTTTCTTCTTAGAGGAAGAACTAAAGAATTCCTTTTACAAAAAAAACATATTATATTTTAAAATATCCTGACATAATATTGTAAAAGTATCTAGAATTGTTTAAACAAGTTTACAATTACTAAAATTCAAAGAATGTATTTTATGGAAATTTACAAGTAAAACTCCAAAGTTGCATAAATAATTAGTTGAATGTATGTTGTAGATTTAAAAGGAAAAACAAAAACTTCACTTCACAATACGCCTCCAAACCCCCGTTTCAGCTTGAAATAATTCTCTCTAAAGTTTAAGTTCTAATCCCAAATCCTTATCGCCAAATGTCAACTTGAATATATTGCTTAAGTTTTTGCAAGTTATGGCAAAAACAGGTAACAAAAAAGTCAAAAGCATATAATGCATTTAGTTTCATAATAACGTTAATTAGTAATATAATTGAAGTACAAACTACAAATTAAATCATATTCGGTTAAACTTGGCTTTGTAAGAGACAAGTATGGTTGAAGTAAAGCACGGCAATTAAGAGCCTAATTAATACCATGTGCAAATATAGTTTGCTTAATTACCATTCGTAGCTACAATTCAACTGTTATCAGCTTGTATTCAGACGTGTAACGAATACAACCTGTATCATTCGTAGAAGCTCTCGTTGAGAGTCGAATCAAGATCTTCGCTTAGTAAACGGGTGCTCTAACCAATTGAGCTACGAGAGCTTGTTGCTCTCTTGTTTCAATTTAAAATAATTGATCTCATGTGAATTCGCTAAACAATTCAAATATAGCTACAAATGATAATTTAAAAAAAAATATATCTATGAATGATAAGTACAGTGCAAGTGTTGTGTAAATTTTCATTTAATGAACTATGAGTATAGTTCAAGGTAATTAATCGAAATTTTGACGTATTAATGCAAGACTCATTCTGAAAAAATTCACCTGCGAATCGCAGACGATATGGGGTGTTTTCAAATAAAACTACTCCTATTTCTCAAGTTTCGTTCAATATTAATATAGGTACGAATTGAAGAATTATTCCATCCACTTCAATTTATATAAACATATTTGACTGAGTATAGATTTTTAAGAATCGAAAGGTTTTTGAAACATAGGGTCTTGAACATGCCTGTCATGACGATATTATATGGTTATAAGACGTCTGAAACTCATGGTCTTACACAACTATATCATTTGTGTGGTTACGAAAACTTCTATTAAAGGTAATATTAAAAGCCTAAATTAATTAAAAGTGGTGTAGTGAGAGCAATTAAAGAATTCTTCACTATTGATAAGCTATATAAAGTCATATATTGCACTGCAATTACACGGGTACCTAAGGTAAGCAATCCTACAACAATAAGAGATTTCAGACCTATTGCCTACTGCTCAGTCCTATATAAGATTATCTCAAAGGTGCTGACAAACAGATTAGAGAAAATCACAGCAAACATCATTAATGAAGCACAAGCTGGTTTCATTCCTTGGAGGAAAATTGGAGACAACATCATCGTGGCTCATGAGCTTGTCAAATCTTATACAAGGAAGAATACCTCTCCTAGATGCATGATCAAAATAGACCTGACCAAGGCCTATGATTATGTGGAGTGGATCTTCTTGGAACATGTCATGGTTGAGCTAGGATTCCCTAGAAGATTTCAAGACTGCGTTCTAACCTGTGTTAAGACTGTGAGCTACTCAATTGTGGTGAATGAAGAGCCTTCAGTTCCTTTCCCAACAACTAAAGGACTGAGACAAGGTTATCCCATTTAACTTTTTCTATTTGCAATTGTAATGGAATACTTGAGTAGAAATCTTGGATTACGAATGTCACGACCCGGATTTCTCACCCTCGGGAATCGTGATGGAGCCTACTAATGAAAGCTAAGCAAGCCAACTATTTGAACAAATTACCTTTTTCCCATTTTAATCCTTTAAAAATTATGAAACAATAGCGAAATTTAAACAAGCGGAAGAAACAATAAAACCATTCAAATATATCCAATACAAATTCTTAAACAAAGACTACCCAGAACTGGTGTCACAACTTTACAGACGGTCTATGAATGCTACAAACAAGATTCGAAAAATAAATACAATACTGTTTCTGAATTACATAAATGAAACATGAAGAAAGGATAGAGGGAAACGTCAGGGCCTGCGAATGCCTGCAGGACTACCTTGGATCTCCGTATGGGCTGAAGGCAGCCACCCAAGCTAAGGTCCAAAAGCTACTATACCGGGATCTGCACACAGTGCAGAGTGTAGTATTAGCACAACCGACCCTATATGCTGGTAAGTGCCTAGCCTAACCTCGGCGAAGTAGTGACGATGCTACGACCAGACTATCAAATAAACCTATGCAGTTAAATTTTATACATCGGAAAATAAAAGTGGAAATATATAGTTAAGGATAGGAGGGGGAAACATGTTGCGGGGGCATCGAATAATAACAGAAGAACAACAAATAAGTATGGGGATCACCACAGTTCAATTAAAAATAGGAAGGGGGAATCATGCTGCAGGGTACAACAAGTATCAACTGGAAACCAACCATTAAATATAGAGAAAGCATAACTTAGTTATCAATAAAAATCAGAAAATCAAAGACAAGTGCACGGCATCATCCTTCGTGCTTTAACACTCTCTCACCAAAACAATACACGACATCACCCTTCGTGCTTTAACACTCTCTCACCAAAACAGTACACGGCATCACCCTTTGTGCTTTACACTCTTCGTCACCCAAGCAACAATCACAAAGCAATTAGGGAAAAGGAATCAATAACATCACAATAAAGTCAAGTAACAACATAAAATCAGTAAATAAAGGTAAAGGACATCATAACACAATTATCAGCAAGAATCAGGAAAATCAGGGACAAGTGCACGGCATCACCCTTTATGCTTTTACTCTCATCCTCACCATAAAATCAATATAAATGGCACGACATCACCCTTCGTGCTTTGTCTCACATAATCATGACACGGAATTATCCTTCATGTATTATCACTCATATAAAGGCACGGAAGGGTACATCATGCGGCATGACATCACCCTTTGTGCTTTAACACTCTCTTACCAAAATAATGCACGACATCACCATTCGTGCTTTACACTCTTCCTCACCGAGGCAACAATCACAAGAAATAAGATAAGGAAATAAATAAAATTTGCAATAAAATCTCGACAAGGGAATAATAGTTCAAAAATCAAATTCCGGCAAGGGAACAATATCAAAAGCATCAATATCCCGGCAAGGGAGATAGTATTAAAAGCAACAACATCGCAACAAGGGAGACAATATAATAATTCTCTTCTCTTTTTTACTTTTACTTCACAACTCACTTCACAACTTGAGCCAATGCTCTAAAAGGTTCAATTACCACTTATACTTTTACATTTCATTATACAACTTGAGCCAACGTTCCTCAATGTTCAAATATCTATTACTTCCACAAACTTTGCCCAACAATAGAAATCATCACCAAGGCATGAATAATATAACAAAGTCATAATAATCATAATATAAGACTCACGGGCACTTGACACTAACGTATAGATACTCGTCACCATGCCTATATGTCGTACTCAACAAATACCACATAGCAAATATGACTCGACTCCTAATCCCTCAAGCTAAGGTTAGACCAAACACTCACCACGATGCCACGAACACAATTCAAGTCGCAACTATTGCTTTACCTCTTGATTCCACCACCAATTCGCTCGTATCTAGCCACAAGTTACTTAATTACATCAATAAGTGCTAATTGAATCAATTCTAATGCATGAAAATAAGTTTTTAAAGTTTTCCCCAAAAAGTCAAAAATCGCCCCCAGGCCCATATGGTCAAAACCCAAGGTTTGAACCAAAACCCGATTACCCATTCCCCTAGGAACCCAAATATATAATTTGTTTTGAAATCCGACCTCAAATCGAGGTCCAAATTCCCAAAAGTTGAAAAACCTAGGTTCTACCCAAAACATCCGATTTCCTCCCAAGAAAATCATTGATTTTGAGTTGAACTCATGTGAAAAGATGTTAAAGATTAAAGAAAACAAGTTAGAAATGACTTACAATCGATTAGGAAGAGAAGTTGTCTTTGAAAAATCGCCCAAAAGTATTTTGATTTTGAAAGAGTGTGAAAAATTGTTGAAATGCGTCTAAGTTATGAATTTACAGGTTGCAGGTATCGCAATTGCGAACCAAGACTCTACTATGCTCGCATTTGCAAAGTGAGTTTCGCATTTGCGAAGTCGCTTTTGCGATTGATCTATCGCATTTGCGACGACTAGCCAAAATGGGGGACATCGCATTTGCGATGAATACCTCGCATTTGTGAGGAAAGGCTGATCTGGGCTATTTCACATTTGCGACTCACCCCTCGCATTTGTTAACCAGGCTTCGTATTTGCCTGCAGGCCTACAACACCCTAAGTCCAAATTCCACTCCGTGGCCTATCCAAAACTCAACCGAGCCCTCGGGGCTCCAAACCAAGCATACACACCAACCTAAAAACATCATACGGACTTGCCCGTGTATTCAAATGACCAAAATAACATCAAAAACTATGAATTTAGCATCAAAATCATGAAGTTACTTAAGAACACCAAACTTTCCAATTTTCTCAAATAAGGTCCGATTCACGTTATTCAAGTCCGTTTCTTACCAAATTTCATAGACTCATCTTAAATCCCACATAAGACCTGTACAGGGCTCCGGAACCAAAATACGGGCCCGATACCATCGAATTTCAAACACACTTCATTTTCAAAACTCATAAATTATTCCAGAAAATAATTTTCATTAAAAATTCATTTCTCAGGCTTGGGACCTCAGAATTAGATTCCGAGCATACGCCCAAGTCCCATATTTTCCTACGGACCCTCCAAGATCGTCAAATCACAGGCCCGGGTCCGTTTACCAAAAATATTGACCGAAGTCAACTTAAACTCATTTTATAGGCAAAATTCATCATTTTCACAGATTTTCACATATTGGCATTCCGGCTACACGCCCGGATTGCACATACAAATCGAGGTGAGATAGAAAGAGGTTTTTAGGGACTCAGAATGCAGAATTTATTTTTAAAACAAGTGATAACCTTTTGGGTCATCACATTCTCCACCTCTAAAATAATCGTTCGTCCTCGAACGAACAGAAGAAAGAAGTACTTGAGTCAGGGAAAAGATGGGGATAACGGCTCTGCATATCAGACTCGGAATCCTAGGTCGATGCCTCAACAGGCTCACCTCTCCATTGAACACGAACAGAAGGAAAACTCTTCGATCTCAACTGACAAACCTGCCAGTCTAGAATAGCTACCGGCTCCTCCTCATAAGACAAGTCCGTGTCCAACTGGACAGTGCTGAAATCTAACACGTGGGATGGATCGTCGTGATACTTCCGAAGAATGGACATACAAAACACTGGATGCACGGCTGATAAGCTCGGCGGCAATGCAAGTATGTAAGCCACCTCTCCCACTCGATCAAGAATCTCAAATGGGCCAATAAACCTAGGGCTAAGCTTTCACTTCTTCCCAAATCTCATCACGCCCTTCATAGGCGACACTCGAAGCAATATCCGCTCACCGACCATGAATGCCAAATCATGAACCTTACGATCGGCGTAATGTTTTTTCCTGGACTGAGTTGTACGAAAACTATCCTAAATGATCCTGACCTTGTCCAAGGCATCCTGTACTAGATCTGTATCCAACAACCGAGCCTCTCCCTGCTCAAACCATCCAACCGGCGACCGACACCGCATACCATATAAAGCCTCATAAGGAGCCATTTGGATACTCAACCAGTAGCTTTTATTGTAGGCAAACTCTGCTAAAGGCAGAAACTGATCCTACGAGCCTCCAAAGTCAATGACACAAGCTCAGAGCATATCCTTCAAAATCTGAATGGTCCGCTCGGACTGCCCATCCG
The DNA here is from genome assembly GCF_000393655.2 of Nicotiana sylvestris. Classification (NCBI taxonomy): domain Eukaryota; kingdom Viridiplantae; phylum Streptophyta; class Magnoliopsida; order Solanales; family Solanaceae; genus Nicotiana; species Nicotiana sylvestris. The sequence continues at coordinate 166,907,278 of NC_091063.1, forward strand.
TCTAAGGATGAAACGCTGTGCTCAACTCAACCCGCATGCCCAACTCTCGCTGAACTGCTCTCTTGAAATGTGAGGTAAACTGCATACCTTGGTTCGAAATGATAGACATGGGCACACCATGATGATGAATTATCTCCCGGATATAAATCTCAGCTAACCTCACGGAAAAATAGGAGACTACCACAGGAATGAAATGTGTTGACTTGGTCTGCCTATCAACAATAACCCATACTGCATCGAACTTCCTCTAAGTCCGTGGGAGTCCAACAACGAAGTCCATAGTGATACGATCCCACTTCCACTCAGTAATCTCAATCTTCTGGAACAAACCACCAGGTCTTTAATGCTCGAACGTAACCTACTGACAATTCAAACACCGAGCCACATATGCAACAATATTCTTCTTCATTCTTCTCCACCAATAATGTTGTCGCAAATTTTGATACATGTTAGTGGCACTCGGATGGATAGAGTATCGGGAGCTATTGGCCTCCTCTAAAATCAACTTTTGAAGCCCATCCACATTAGGCACACAAACCCGACCCTGCAATCTCAAAACTCCATCATCTCCTAAGGTAACCTACTTGGAACCTCCGCGCTGCACCATATCTCTAAGGACACACAAACGAGGATCATCATACTGTCGATATCGGATACACTCCAATAATGAAGAACGAGAGACTGTGCAAGCTAATACACGACTGGGCTCAGAAATATCCACCCTCACGAACTAATTGGCCAAAGCCTGAACATCCAAAGCGAGCGGTCTCTCACTAACCGGAATATAAGCAAGACTGCCCATACTGGCTGACTTCCTACTCAAAGCATCAGCCACCACATTGGCCTTTCCCGGATAATATAAGATGGTGATATCATAGTCCTTTAATAGCTCCAACCACCTTCTCTGCCTCAAATTTAGCTCCTTCTGCTTGAACAAATACTGCAGACTCTTGTGATCCGTGAACACCTCACATGCCATGCCACACAGATAATGCCTCCAAATCTTCATTGCATGAACAATGACTGCTAACTCCAAATCCAGAACCGGATAGTTCTTTTCATGAATATTCAACTGCCGTAAAGCATAAGCAATGACCTTGCCATCCTGCATCAACATCACACCAAGTTCAATACGAGAGACATCACAATAAACGGTATAAGGCCCTGAACCTATGGGCAAAACCAACACCGGTATCGTAGTCAAAGTTGTCTTGAGCTTCTGAAAGCTCGTCTCACACTCGTCCGACCACCTGAACTGGGCACCCTTCTGGATCAATAATAACTAGGGATTATGATGCAATTTACATTCCTTCTTGCTTAAGGTTTGAGTAGAAATATGTACAAAATAGTCCCAAAGGATCACATGTTGTACTTGATTGCAGGGTTTGATCAACAAGGTGACAAATCATCAAAACCAGCTCAAAAAGGAATGAAACATGCACAAGTACCAAGAACAAGGCCAAGCTCAGTATAACAGACTAGTGCAGCCGCACAGCATTTTGTGCGGTCCGCAAAGATGAGATTCAGAGAATGATCAATTCAGGAAGCCAAGCAATGCAACCGCATTACATTTCATGCGGACCGCATTAACTTCAGTGCGGCCGCACTCGACTTTGTGCAGTCCGCCAAACGCATGTTCAGAGAGTGCCAAGATTGGAGGAATATTTCCAATGCGGTCCGCGGTCCATTTTGTGCGGACTGCAATAGAAGCCACCGCGGCCGCACTCGACTTTGTGCAGTCCGCAAAGCCCAAGTTCAGAGAGTAGATTATTTGATCCAAGAGCCTTAGTGTGGCCGCACTCAATTTTGTGCGGGCCGCACTAGCCCCGCATGGATATTTTTGTCCAAAATGTTCAGCCTAGTATAAATAGTTTCTTTTTCCATTTTTAGGTCATCAGTTGTATTTTGACGAATAGTTGCGCTCGTGAACAATGCTTCTTTTCTATTTTGAGTAATATTAGCTTAGTTTCATCATTGAATCTTCAAGTTTTCCTAGTAATTAATTATTATGGGCTTTTCTTCATCTATTTCTTTGTTTTCTTCTATAATCATGAGTAGCTAGACCCATTAGCTAGGGTTGTGGCTCAACCCTAGTGTGGGTAATTGATGAGTCTTGTGTTTTAATGCTTCATTGTCTATGGGTGTTTTATATTTTGACTAATTTAGGGTTTTAACGTTGAATTAGTGGTTGCAAATACTTGTTTATGCCTAGTTGACTTTGGATCTTCTAAAGAAAGAGAGCCTAAGTCTATTAAATTGGTCCAACAAGTAATTGGGGTGTATTAAAGAGATTGATAGCCCCAATTAAAGGGTTAAACCTAGAGATAGTAATACCCAACTTGAACCTTAATTGCTTGCACAAATTAACATACCCAATTGGTCTTGAGAAAGTTAATTCAGGCAAAATCACTCGAACTACTGAGAGGTATAGAGTGATTAGAATCGTGAAATGGTTATATCATACTCCCCAAATATGACAATCTAGCCTTAGACTCGAGAATCCGTCAATTATCCACCTAGGAGATAGTCACTTACCTAGTGCCGTTCACCTATTTAGACAACTTTCAATAGTATAATCTTAGCTTTACTTAGCCTAATTTAGCATCTTAGTAGTACAAAATTAGAAGTAAAATCAAAACCAACAATGTTTAGAAGTTCAATTAGGAACAATTACGCAACTCAAATTTAGATAGAAACTCAACTCCAATCTCTAGCTCCTTGTGAAAATCGATCCTGACCTTCTTGGGTAAAAGTTGTTTCGACCTCTCTTGCTACTTTGTAGTAGTACAGGGTTGGCCTAGATCACTTTTTGGCGCCATTGCCGGGGAGCTAACAGTTTTGGCTCATCTAAATAGTTTTGTGTATTGTTCTTCTTTCCTTCCGTGTTACTAATTTGTGTGTGTCACAACTTCACGTACCAAATGGCAGCAAACAATAATGACCCTCTTGGAAATGTGATTGCGGTGGAGGAGGTAGATGATGTCGGAGATGATGAGGTGCCTCTTGTACCTCAAGGACAACGTAGAGGCCGCCAGGACAATGCCAATGACAATATTCCAGACCCCCCTCTACCACATCCAAGAGTGGCTCCTCGAGTGCTTCCAAACCAAGGCTATGCAAGTGCAATTATCCCACCCAGGATTCGTGTGGGAAATTTTCAAATTACCAATGTGATGCTGACATTGCTGGAGCAACGTGGGTATTTCACGGGCGCTGCCAATCAAAATGCTTACAAACTTCTCAAGGGGTTTATGGATACCTGTTGGGAGAGCAAGCAAACAAATGTGTCTGATGATGCACTTCGGTTGAAACTCTTCCCATTTTCACTTAGAGGGAAGGCATTGGATTGGATTGAGTGACTCCCCAACCATTCCATCATTACCTAAGATGAGTTGGCAGAAAAGTTTCTTGCAAAATGTTTCTCACGGGGCCATATGGCAGCATTGAGAGATGAAATCTTGGCTTTCAAGTAGGATCCCACTGAACCATTGCATGAGATTTGGGAGCGCTATAGAACAATGGTAAAGGAATGCCCTAACAATGATATGACTGAGGCGATGATCCAACATACTTACTACCGGGACATTAACAAAAGAAACCAGTGCATAGTGAACCAACTTGCTGGGGGCAACTTCATGAAGCTGACTTATGATGAGGCTTGTGACATTCTTGATGAGATGGCTGACACTTCCCTCGCTTCGCAAAGTAGAGCCAATATGCCCCAGGGTGACCTAATGGTCACTCATTTTCACAAAGAGTTACATGTTCATGGGCAGGCTATAGCTGACTTGACAACTACAATGAACCAACTAGCAAAGTCACAGTTGCAACAAGTTCAAAATCCTCGCCAAGTGAATGCCATGGAGGGTGTCAACATGCTAGTCAACAAAAGAAGATAAAGAGGTCAACAGAACCAAGGGAATTCGGAGCAATTTGACAATGATTGTGCTGGATTCCAAGATGATAGTTATGATGGGCAGAATGAAGAGGTGCAATAAGTGAACAATTATTAAGGCCAAAGGGGCAATTCTTCCAACCAACAACAATGGAGACCCCAAGGCAATTGGGGAAATCAACAATAACATGGTAATGGTAATTGGGGGAACAACAACCTAAATTCCAAGAAATCAGAACAATAATCAGAACAATTAGGGTAATTGGAATGGTAACAACAACAACTGGGATGGTAACAATAATCAAGGTGGGTGGAACAATGGCAATCAAGGAAACCGGGGGCAAAGCTTTCAAAGGCCCCCAATATACCAACAACCGAACAATCCACCACCATTTCTATCCCAAGGTACTAGTTCTTCTAACAATGATATGGAAAGAATTGAAATGATGTTTTTACAGATGATTAAGAAGAATGCGGATTTTGATGCTCAGTTGTCTTCCCACAATACTTCAATTAGAAATTTGGAGGTTCAGTTAGGATAAATCTCACAGCCCTTGAATGCTTGCCCTAAGGAGGCTCTACCAAGTGATACAGTAGTAAACCTGAAGGGTGAGAACAATCATGTTATGGCAGTAACTACAAGGAGTGGATGAGGCGGTGATGTGAATGCCTCCAAACAAAAGCAAATTTTGAGTGATGAAGTTGAGTTGCAAGAATATGAAGTTCCTTTGGTGGTTGAAAATGTGATTGATGAGAATGTGAATGAAGAAGTGAGGGTTGATATTCAAGATGTCGAGGTGGAAACTCAAAATGACATGAACCTGTCTAGGGAACACGTAATAGACATACCGAAGTCGGTTGTTCATAAATCCAAGGCCCCTTTGCCAACGCCACCTCTACCTTATCCTCAAAGGCTCGCGAAGCAGAAAAATGAGAATCAGTTTAAAAAGTTCATTGATATGATGAAGATCTTATCCATCAATGTGCCTTTGGTGGATGCTCTTGAACAAATGTCTGGCTATGCTAAATTCACGAAGGACTTGGTGACAAAAGAAACGATCCATGGATTGTGAAACTGTAAAGATGACCCACCAAGTTAGTGCAATAGTGCATTCAATGGCCCAAAAGCTTGAAGATCCCGGTGCTTTCACCATTCCTTGCACCATTGGGAGTTCGGACTTTGCTAAGACTCTATGTGATTTGGGGGCAAGTATCAACTTGATACCCTACTCAGTTTTCAAGACTTTGGGTATTGGGCAACCGAGGTCGACCTCCATGAGATTGCAAATGGCGGATAGAACATGTGCAAGTCCATGAAGCAACCCAACTGTTCCGAGGTGTGGTCTTTTGTGGACCTTGTCACGGCAGTGATAATTGATGATACCAGTGCAATGATCAATGTGGAGGACCTTCTAGAGGCCGTATTGTTGAATCTTGATGTCAATGAGGATGAAGGCTGAGTGGAGTGTGTGAATGTTTTACATGGGATGGGCTCTTACTTTTATGAGCCTAGAAAACTATCTTTGGACCTTGAAAAAAGGAAGATTCCACCAACAAAACTTTCAATTGAGGAACCTCTGGTTTTGGAATTGAAACTGTTGCCTCCATACCTCAGGTATGAGTTTTTAGGCCCTAGTTTTACTTTGCCAGTTATTCTTTCCTCTTGTCTTACTAACATGTAGGTTGATGCCACATTGGCGGTGCTTCAAAAGCGGAAAAAGGCAATTGGATGGACTTTAGCTGATATTCGGAGGATAAGCCCCGTATTCTGTATGAACAAGATTATTCTGGAAGATGATGCAAAGCCCTCCTTGGAACATCAAAGGAGGTTGAACGAGGCAATGCAAGAAGTTGTGAAAAAGGAGGTTATCAAGTTGTTGGATGTCGGGGTTGTGTACCCCATCTCTGATAGCTCTTGGACTTTGCCGATGCAATGTGTACCGAAGAAGGGTGCCATGACCATGGTTGCAAATTCACAAAATGAGCTGATTTCTACCAGAACCGTCACGGTTGGAGGGTATGCATGGACTACCGCAAGTTGAGTAAAGTGACCTGAAAGGATCACTTTCCATTGCCTTTTCTTGATCAGATGTTAGACCGACTTGCTGGGCGTGCCATCTACTATTTCATGGATGGGTATTCTGGATAAACCAAATCTTGATTGCTCCGAAAGAATAGGAGAAGACCACATTCATTTGTCCATATGGCACCTTTGCCTTTTCTCGGATGCCTTTTGGGTTGTGTAATGCACCGGCTACATTTCAGCGGTGTATGATGGCCATTTTCACCGATATGGTGGAAGTTATTTTGGAGGTATTCATGGACTACTTCAGTGTTGTGGGTGATTCATTTGATGAGTGTTTGAAAAATCTTGATAGAGTTTTGGCCCATTGTGAAGAAACCAATCTTGTTCTTAATTGGGAGAAATGCCACTTCATGGTGGAAGAGGGCATAGTTCTTGGGTATAAAATTTCAAAGCATGGTATTGAGGTAGACAAAGCAAAAATTGATGTGATTTCAAGGCTCCCTCCCCTACCTCTGTCAAGGGAGTTAGAAGTTTTCTTGGGCATGCGGGGTTCTACCGGAGATTTATTAAATACTTTTCGAAGGTAGTGAACCCCTTATACAAGCTATTGGAAAAGGATGCCAAGTTTGTGTTCGATGAGAGATGTATGCAAGCCTTTGAACTTCTCAAGCACAAGTTGACCACCACTCCTACCATTACCGCACCTAATTGGAGCTTGCCCTTTAAACTTATGTGTGATGCAAGCGATGTTGCGGTTGGGGCGGTTTTGGGTCAAAGAATGAACAAAATGTTTCATCTGGTGTACTATGCGAGCAAAACAATGAATGATGCTCAAGTGAACTACATGGTGACTGAGAAATAACTTTTGGCTATTGTGTTTGCAATGGAGAAATTTCGGTCATATCTTGTGGGTGCGAAGGTCATAGTCCATAAAGATCATGCCACACTCCGGTACTTGATGACGAAGAAGGATTCCAAAGCTAGACTGATGTGATGGGTCTTGTTACTTCAAGAGTTTTATTTGGAGATTGTGGACCGAAAGGGTAGTGAAAACCAAGTAGCGGACCACTTGTCCTGCTTGGAGGAGGAGGGGACGCCTCGTGACGGCCTAGAGATCAATGATACATTTCCTAATGAACAACTTCTTTTGGTGTTGGTGAATGGTATGCCATGGTTTGCGGACTTTTATAATTTCCTTGTAGCTGGTATAATCCCGTGTGAGCTCTCTTTTAACCAAAGGAAGAAGCTCAAATGGGATAGTTTGAATTTCTATTGGGATAAGCCGTACTTGTTCAAGATTTGCATGGATGGTGTGATCCGAAGGTGTGTCCTGGAGGAAGAGCAATTGAGTATCTTGGAGGCTTATCATTCATCTCCCTATGGTTGACATAATGGCGGGGCAAGGACGGCTTCCAAAGTTCTTAGTTGTGGGTTTTACTGACCAACTTTGTACAAATATGCAAGTGAACTTGTGAACAGGTGTGACGAATGTCAAAGAGAGGGTGGAATTTTGAAGAAAGATGAGATGCCTCTCAATACCATTCTTGAGGTTGATATTTTTGATGTATGGGGCATTGATTTTATAGGCCCATTTGTTAGCTCATGTGGGAACACATACATTCTTGTGGCGGTTGACTATGATTCAAAGTGGGTTGAAGCTGTGGCTCTACCCAACAATGAGGCCCGGAGTGTTGTTGCATTTCTCAAGAAGAGCATTTTTACAAGGTTTGGCACTCCTCGTCCAATCATAAGTGATGGGGTCTCATTTTTGTAATAGAGCTTTTGACACTTTGCTTGCAAGTATGGTGTCAACCACAAAGTTTCTACTCCTTATTATCCTCAAGCGAGTGGCCAAGTTGAAGTCTCAAATAGGGAAATCAAGAGTATATTGTCAAAGACGGTTAATGCAAAATATGACCGATTGGTCAAAGAAGTTGGATGATGCTCTATGGCCTTATAGGACTGCTTACAAGACTCCGATTGGTATGACTCCGTATCGGTTGGTGTTGGGGAAAGCTTGCCATATACCGGTTGATTTAGAGCACAAGGCAATGTGGGCTTTGAGGAAGTTAAATCTTGATTGGGATGTAGCAGCAAATCTTCGTGTGGAGCAGCTTAATGAACTTGATGAATTTCGATTCCATGCCTACAGTTCGTTCTTGTACAAGGACAAGATGAAGTACCTTCATGATAAATATGCTCGTGGAAAGGAGTTCAAAGTGGGTGATTTGGTTCTCTTATTCAACTCTCGGTTACGTCTATTTCTGAAGTTTTCCACCGCGGCCGCATTGCATTTTGTGCGGTCGGCGGTGGTCCACTACAGCCGCATTGTATTTTGTGCAGTTCGTAGTGGTCTACTTAACTGTGCTTCATGATTCTGAGCACCACGGACCATGGTGCCATTTTGTGTATTCCGCGATGGGTAGGTAAGCTGGGCCCCAGAACCTTTTTCTATAAATAGGACCTAAAGCCCTACATTTAAACTATTCGACCATTTTCATCTTAGAAGCACAAAAATACCGTTCATCTCTCTAAATTGCACGAAATTAACTGCTAAGACCCATCAATCTTCAGTAAATCTCACTTTTGGTAACTCTAACTTCTTCTTAATTGTTTAATTGTATTATTTTCTTTGAATGTTTTATTTTTTCTAGTTCTTTTTCCTTTCCTTCCCGTTTTTCTTTCAATTTGTAGCTTAGATTAATTAAATATTGTTTTAATTAGGACTAGGAACCAGCTGATGTAGTAAATGTCATCAATGGATTTAATCTACTTGCAGAGTCAAAACTACAACTAGCTATGCCAAGACAGATAGAGGGAGGAATATGTAGACAATATGGTGATACTGGGCAGGAAGGTACTCTACAAACCCTTTTTATACCTGTATAAAGTTAGTAACTTGGAACATAAGGGGATTAAATAAAGTCCCTAGACAAAAAGAGGTAAAGTGGTTCATTTGTAGTAAGAAAGTAAGCATGATAGCATTACTATAAGATAAAATAAAAAAGTAGAAGGCTGAACAAGTTATAAGGTAAATTACTCCTGGATGAGCATATTTAGACAACTATGAGTATAGTAGCAAAGGAAGAATATGGTTGTTATGGGACACAAATGAAATAGAGTGCAAAGAGGTGAGTAGAACTGCTTAGTCTATCCACACTATAGTATATATTAGGAGATTGGATATGAGATTTACATTTACAGTTGTGTATGGCTTGTATAGTATTGAAGACAGAAGAATTATGTGGAGTGAACTGACTAGGTTGCACTTAATATAATAAGGTCCATGGTTGACCATGGGGGATTACAATGCTATTAGATCAGTTGAAGATAGAACAGTTGGTAATCCTGTACAAGAACTGGAGGTAAGAGACTTTAATAAGTTTATTGAAGGTACTAGATTGACAGAAATGAAGACTAGTGGAAGGAACTTTAAATGGATGAATGGCCATACTTATAGCAAAATTGATATAGCCCTGATCAATGCTGGTAATGCCACAACTGGAGATTCGGATTATGGACCCTCACTGTTCTAATCATTCACCATTGAGTATAGCACTAGAAGAGAATGAAGATTTTAGCTCCAAGCCTTTCAAATTTCTAAACCACCTAGCTGAGCATGATGACTTTATAAAGATAGTTAATGAAGCATGGGAGAGGCCACAGGAACAACACAATATGAGGTGTACTTGGCAAAAACTAAAAAGGGTAAAGCAAGCTATGAAGGTTTTAAACAAAAATGAATACAATGTTGTTGGTGATAGGATCAAGGGATGCAGACAAAAACTGACTGATATGCAAGAGCAAATGAGAGATCCTAGACAAGATTAAATCTTAGTAGCTGAAGAGAAAGAAATGAAAAAATAACTGGAGAAATGGCTAAGAGTGGAGGAAAGCATTATGAGACAGAAATCAATAGTAAAATGGTTGAAGCTAGGTGATGAAAACACAACATACTTCTTCGCAAATATGAAAAACAGATGCAGCCAAAACAAGAATAGAAGATTAATAAAAGGAAATGGGAGCATAGTGCAAACAAGGGAGGACATTGAGGAGGAGGTGACAGGGTTTTATCAACAACTATTGGGATCATCAGCAAGTGAGTTGCATGCTATTAATCCAGCTATTATGAGAGATGGTCCCATGATGAATAGACAACAACAACTACAACTAATTGCAGAGATCACAAAGGAGGAGATTTACCAGGATCTAAAAGGTATCAGTGATAACAAAGCCCCTGGGTGTGATGGATTTAATGCTCTATTTTTCCAAAAGGCTTTGCCTATAGTAGTAGATAGAATCACAGATGCAATCATGGAATTTTTTGCAAGCTCAAAGATATATCAACCTATTAACTGCACAACAGTAACCCTTGTTCCTAAGGTGAACAGTCCTTCTAAAATTACTGAGTATAGTCCAATATCATGTTGCACAATTATTTACAAGATTATATCAAAGATATTAACAAACAGACTAAAAGGAGTGATGGATGGGCTGGTGGATAAGAGTTAGTCTGCATTTGTTCCTGGTAGACTGATAAGTGATAACATAATACTCAGTCATGAGTTAGTAAAAGGTTATGGCAGGAAAGGTATTTCTCCCAGATGTGTGCTGAAGATAGACATGAAGAAGGCATATGATTCAGTGGAGTGGGGGTTTCTAGAGCAAGTGTTACTTGCAACTGCCAGGGAGATTTGTGCAATGGATTATGAGCTGTGTTACAACAATATCATACTCCACTATGATTAATGGGCAGCCTACAAAGCCATTTCATTCTAAAAAGGGATTAAGACAGGGAGATCCCCTATCTCCTTGCCTATTTGTACTGGTTATGGAGTATTTGACAAGGGTGTTAAAGACTCTTAAAAAGGATCTTAACTTCATGTATCATCCTAAATATGGCAAACTAAACATAGTACAATTGAGCTTTGTTGATGACATTTTACTATTCTGTAGAGGTGATGCCATATCTGTTCAGATACTATTTCAGTGCTTCCAACAATTCTCAAAGGCATAAGGGTTAGAGGCAAATGCTAATAAAAGTTCCATATTCTTTGGTGGAGTGCATGATGATCAACAATAGAGGATATTACAAGACTTGGGGTTTGTCAAGGTAACTCTACCAGTTATGTACTTGGGGTACCTCTAAGATCTAAAAGGTTATCACTAATACAATGCCAGCCTCTACTTGAGAAGATGCTAGGGAGAATCCAATCATGGACAACAAAATTCCTATCTTATGCAGGGAGAATTCAACTTATCAAGAGTGTGCTATTCTCTATTCAAGTATACTGGTCTCAGGTATTTGTGTTGCCAAAGAAACTTATTCAACATATTGAAAAAGTATGCAGAACATTCCTCTGGACTGGGGGGTAGAAGCATCAAGGAAAGCATTACTGTCATGGGACAACTTGTGCAAACCTAAAGCAGCTGGTGGTCTTAATCTACTAGCTATAGAGGAATGGAATAAGGCAGTCATATGTAAACTCCTTTGGAACCTGTGCAAGAAGAAGGATAGGCTATGGGTGCAGTGGATGTCACACCTCCTTTTTCCGCACCCGCGAGGGTACAAGGGAGTTTTTTCCAATTAAAGGACAATCGAAACGGGATTTATTTATTTATTTCAGAGTCGCCACTTGGGAGATTTTAGGGTGTCCCAAGTCACCAATTTTAATCCCGAATCGAGGAAAACAATGACTCTATATTACAGTCTGCGTACCAGAAATCTGGATAAGGAATTCTGTTTACCCGGGAGAAGGTGTTAGGCATTCCCGAGTTCCGTGGTTCTAGCACGATCGCTCAACTGTCATATTCGGTTTATTTATCTGATTTTGTACAAATGTGAACTTATGTGCAAATTTTATCTTTTAACTGCTTTCATAATTATTATTATTAAGAATGTGAACATCGCTTAAAACATGTCTTTGGACTGCATCACATGAAATGCACCCACAATCCGGAACATATTTTATTCGACGTTTTGGGATTTTGGATTTGGGTCGCATGAAATGCACACCCGAGTTTAAGAAGATAGATTATTAAAGGCGCGCCTAAAACAACTAGCGTCTTGTTATTTGGGGAAGGCCGTAAAATTCGCTAAACGGCACGTCCCGAATTCTAAGTAATTAAAGCACACATTTTTTTTTGTGAGGGCCCCGCAATCTGTGCATTTTATTTGGCGAGGCTCGGCTCGGCTCATTTTATTTAAAAGGATAAACCTACAGTGACTACATTTCTTTTATTAGGTTTGTCTCTAAAAATAAAAGAAAACTTTCTTAGTTATTTACATGCTAAAAAACGTAGCTTATTAATTATTAATTTACGGTTGATACAAATGGAGAATTACAACGGAGTTTGTACAAAGAAATGTTGTTTTTGTTCTATATTCTATTATTCAAGGAAAATTGAAACACGAGATTAACGTACAATGATATCGAAGCAGATTATATTATGTGAGGAGGTTAAACATATTCGGCCTTGTTCATCATACGGACGGGGTTCAGTTAATTACTCCTTACATGCTTGATGCTTGAAAAAAAAACGAGGCATTTGAAACGAACCTATCTAACTTAATGTGATATTACTACATGTTTGACTACACGATTTTTCCTTTTTGCTTTAACCCAAATTGCTTAGTGCATTCGAATTGTGCATTACCAATTGATGAGTTAAGATGAAGCTAATGTGCTTAATGCATTTCCAATTCAACAGACCCTATGGGAAACCACTGTTGGCCGATAATCGTTACTATCCAACTAGCTTCTTCCTGATTTATATACAACCATAGATTACCAGACTAAATTCCTTATGAAATGAACACTATTTTATTACATGGTTTAAAAGCCAGTATCTACCTGTTGAACACACAAATATTCTAAACTACAGCAGCAGAATACAGGTAACTGTACTGATGTTTAGACTACAAAACTCTATATGCCCTTATTCAGCTCCAAACTCATCATTACATCAGTGAATTTAGAATGTTTACCTGGATATTAGGACAATAAGAAGAGGAAGAGAAAGAGTATCAGCAGTAGGCAACTAACAACAACAACAACTTAGTCACAACACAGCAACAACAATGCAGCCCACAAATGATCGAGCATCAAACAGTCAAATCCCAGAAACAGAGTAGAAAACAACAGCGGGAAGCCCAGAATATTGAATGTAACAGCACCAACAGTTTAACAATCACATACAGTTCGGTAAATAACCAACAACAATTAGCCAAGACAGTTTGGCCAGCTTAAATTCTTATGCTATTTTCAGACAGTCTTTGTTACAATGTTCTGAGATTTTTTTTTGTTTCTTTCTTTCAGTTTTTTTAAGAAAACCTTCTCTCCAGGCTCCAAAATCCTCTTCTTCTAATGGAAGGTCTGCCTCTTTTATAGCCTAAACTCAGCATTTTACAGTTTGTTTGACAACTCAGAATTTCCCTCTCCCTGTTGTTTTTCCCACTCAGCTATTTAAATTAAACAAAAACTCCCACGAGATTCCATGACAGCTCCTCTCTATTTTGTTGTTAAAGTGTCCTAATCTCTTATTCCTTTAGTAAAGCATGGGCAGCAGGAATATAATCTGACAGCACATGCTGTCCAATTATTTAAATTCCTTAATCAGCTGACCAAGCACATGCTGTCCGAAATCTGAACCAAGTAAACATGCCATCCATTTAAGACCAAAGTCTGAACTGCCATTATAACTTAACCCCTAAATGTTTTTTTATTCAAATTGAACAAAATCAATAGGCAACACACTTCGGTCCCTAATGGAATTCAAATACGATCACAGAAGAAACAAACAGCATGAATCAAGTTGTTACCATTTAATGGCTAAAACTCATTGACGACATACATCGACTTGACTATATTAATCGTAACAGGTAATAATCAGTCGTTCATATAAACAATACATACAGGGTCCTGAATGGCTTCAGACAACTTTTGTTCAATTACTGGGAACCTATATGAATTAACTATTGGACGACTAATCTAATTGACGAGCATGTATATCACCAGATGTATTCACATACACAGAAGAACAAACGACCAAATAAAAGGTCTTTGACAGAGATGGAAGGAATTAAGAAAAATACCAGAAAATACCAAACAAACACAACGACACATGCTGGCAATCCTCAAACAGTATTCAAATAAAACAAAAAAAAAGAAATAGAAAAACTTACTGAAAATTTTAACAGAAGTCAAACCAGGTCCGAATCAGATTTGGCCTTTTGAAGCCGAACAGACTTTAATCGGGGTGTTCTCAACTGGGAACACCCTGATTGAAGTCTATTAGACCCCAAACCCTCTATGAAACAGGTCAGATTCCCTAGGTTCTGGTGTTCTAGGGTTTGGATCTTCAGATTTGAGATTCTAGGAGTTGTGGGTAGATTCGGACCAAACCAAGCTTGGTTTGTTCACGAGGGAGGTCAGGGGAATGTCTAGTACGAATATGGTGTGGTTTGGTGTAGGTCAGAGTTCTACTCAAATCTTCAAATGAAGATTCGAGAAACTAGGGACTGATTCGAGGCACAAGGATAACAGATCCATGTTCAGGGCAGTGAGGTGGTCCTAGGGTGTTAAGGAGGTGGTCACCGGCGTCCATGTCGTCGGGTTCAAGTGAAAGGGAAAAGGGGGCGGCGTTAGGGTTTCATAGGGTTCAGGGTTTGGTGAAGAAGACGAGTGAAAGGGGGTTTGGATAGGGGGCGTGGGGTATGATAGAGGGCTTATATACGGAATGGGAAGATAAATCGGAGCCGTTAGATCAAGTGATCTGAACGGCTTGGATCTATTGGTGATGGACGAGACGGGGTCGTTTGGGTTTAAGTGAGGGGTTGGGTTGAACCGGCTAAACAGGTCGGGTTACGGGTGCGGATGTGGACCATTGGATGAGTGTGATTGAACGGCTCAGATCAGACGCCTTATGTGGCATCGTTTCGGGATGTGCCTGGGCTGGCCTGGCTTGGACTGGGTCTTGCATTGGCTTTGGGCCTCATTTTGGGGCCCAATTCGATTTCTTCACTTCTTTTTTTTCTTTTCTCTTTTTTTTTCTGATTTTAAAATACAACTAGATTAAAATGAATTTAAAACACCCATTAATCAACACCTAAACAATTATCACACACATACTAAAATTTTAAAAATGGTTAAATCACAGCCTAGAATAAAAGTTGCATATTTTTGTGAATTTTCTTTTAAAGACCGAATTACGTCCCGATTACACACGTCATACTTATTTTGTATTTTTGTTTGATAAGATTCAATGAAAAATGGATAGAAACACAAAGGACTACCAGCACATGTCACGTAAAAATTGAAAATTTGTACGGCGAGGCCATTTTGCAATTATTTTGATTTCTTTTGGAGTGATTGTTCGTGAAGCAAAAATCACGTGCTTACAGCTGCCCCTCTTTGCCCGAAGACACGAAGGGTTTTCGCGCAAAGATAAAGCGGGCGATTTTTGCTCGTCCGAGTACTCCGTGTGAAGCATTTTTTTGAAAAAGATTTGACCGAACCTTTGCTTCAGAGGTTTCCTACATATCCTGGGCTGAACAGGAATCAGGTCAATGTAGTTCGGGAAATTTTGGTAGCTGGGATTACCGTATGACTGTAGTGTTCGCTGCTGTTGTGCGTTGTTGCATGTTGCTGTAGGATGCTACCGCTCACCGATCTCCTTGTTACATTGTTCTGAAAGGAAAAAACAAGAAGCTACGCTAGACTAGGGATCATGAGATCTCATCTATCTTCAACTTGTTCTTGTCGCCTTGCTTTCTTGTCGGCTAGCGCTGTCCTCCTATGCCTTTATTTTGTGAACTTGGGGGGATGATACTGGTCTTTTGCTTTTTCTGAATGCCATTTTTCATCATTTCGCTTGGTCTGCTGGGGACATGGCCCTCTTCCTTAAGCCTTTCAATGGTTTCTTCAGTGGTGTGGCTTTCTTCATCAAAATTGTTAGGCTGGGCATGCTATAACGATCCCAAACTGCTTCTTTCAAGATGCGTCCCTTCTTTCTTTTGAATTGCGCGCTTGCCTTTGCAGCCTTCTGCTTCTTGGTGCTGGGGATTTTATTGTTTCCTGTCTGGGGATCTCTGTTGTAACCTTCCGCCTTCTAGTGAGGTTACTGATTCCAGAATCTGTAATATAAGACCAAAAAATTGCTTAAATGCAAAATTATGAAATGCATGCCCGCATTTTACTGGTGGGCGACCTAGAACTGAAATGTATTCCCGCATTTTACTGGTGGGCGACCTAGAACTGAAACGTATTCCCGCATTTTACTGGTGGGCGACCTAGAACTGAAATGTATTCCCGCATTTTACTAGTGGGCGACCTAGAACTGAAAAGTATTCCCGCATTTTACTGGTGGGCGACCTACAACTGAAACGTATTCCCGCATTTTACTGGTGGGCGACCTAGAACTGAAAAGTATTCCCGCATTTTACTGGTGGGCGACCTAGAACTGAAACGTATTCCCGCATTTTACTGGTGGGCGACCTAGAGCTGAAATGTATTCCCGCATTTTACTGGTGGGCGACCTAGAGCTGAAAAGTATTCCCGCATTTTACTGGTGGGCGACCTAGAGCTGAAATGTATTCACGCATTTTACTGGTGGGCGACCTAGAGCTGAAATGTATTCCCGCATTTTACTGGTGGGCAACCTAGAACTGAGAAGTAATCCCGCATTTTACTGGTGGGCGACCTAGAGCTGAAATGTATTCCCGCATTTTACTGGTGGGCGACCTAGAGCTGAAAAGTATTCCCGCATTTTACTGGTGGGCGACCTAGAGCTGAAAAGTATTCCCGCATTTTACTGGTGGGCGACCTAGAGCTGAAATGTATTCCCGCATTTTACTGGTGGGCGACCTAGAGCTGAAATGTATTCCCGCATTTTACTGGTGGGCGACCTAGAACTGAGATGTATTCCCGCATTTTGCTGGTGGGCGACCTAGAGCTGAAAAGTATTAAAATTGTTTCCTCGTTCTTCCGAGAAAATTTTTGACAATCGGCAAAAAATTTTCTGCCCCGATTTTGGTGATTTCCCTGGCATCGCGTCCTGCTGCCATCATTAATCCTTTGTTTTCCTGCAGTAGACAAAAAGGATTTAGTTAGTTTTAATCATGGTGGGAGGAGGTGCCTTTCCGGTGGATGATTTTTCCTCTCTTTCCTTTTTCTTGCTCTGTGCCCCCCCATAACTGGTTGGCGGACAAAGTTGCTTGCTGGGGGTTTCCGGCCTGCTGGGGATTGGTTTTCAATTTATCCCCTTTTCTGCTTTCTCTTTACAGTACATGCTGTGGGAGTCTGCTTTTACTCCCGAAACCACTCCCTTTAGGAGTTTACTTCCTCCAAAACTGCAGGGCACAACATTGCATTGCCTGGGACTAGCGTTTAGGACTGTTGGGGTTACCCTGCATCGGATGAATCCCTCTTCGGTCTCTGGTAGTAAGCTTTGAAAAATCCTTTTCAAGACAAATTTTTAGAAAGAGAAATAAAAAGATAGAAAAGGAGAAAATCTTTCTGAACCAATACTTGGTGGGAAAAGAATTCAGAAGAACTTATCTGGATGACATGACTGGTCCCCGTGATCATGACATGCACCATAGATTCCCGACCCAGTCTATTTGTATCAACCGACTTGCCCGATGGTCTGACTTGCTGGGGATAAATGAGTGTCCATTTCTTTGCGAATGTGGACCCTTTTGTTGATCTGTCTTGTCGCCTCATAGTGCCCTTCGAGGGGTTTTCACTAATGAGACTCTCTCTTTCCTCTAAGCTCCCGGCACCTTATGGTGCCTGTGAAGTTTTTCACCGATAAGACTCTCTCATTTTATATCTCTCATCTTACGTCGCCTTTCGGTGCCTGTGAAGGTTTTCACCGATAAGACTCTCTCATTTTATTTCTTTATCGAGGAATCGGGGTGTTGTCGATACGACCCTCTCTTCTGGAGATTCCTTTTGACCATCAATTCATTCCCAGTCTTATGATCCTCTTCTTTGTTGGGGATCGGTGTATTATTCTTGGCTTCATTTGCTTGACTTGGCACCTCTTGGATGTTGATCGGGAGGTCTTTTGGACGTCGGTTTTGGTTTTGGTGTGGGGCTAGAAGAAAGGCTTATCAAAAATGAAACGATTTTGATGGGTGATCTGCTACAGCTTTTGGAATCAATCCTTTGCGGGAATTTTAAAACATAGCCTCTGCCCCAGTTTTCTTGCTTGGGGGATTTTATCTTTACTCTATGTTGAGCTATGTGCGTTATGTACATTGTGCCTTATTATGCAAACTTATGGGCATTATGCCCCCCTATGACCGAGCCGTGAGGTGCCTACGTATCCTCTTTGAGGAATCAGGTCAAACGTAGTTCCCACAGTTTTGTATTTCTTATGATTTTTATCTTCTTTTTCTCTTCTTTCTCCTTTTTTTTTCTCATTTTCCTTTAAAGATTTTTTCTCTCTTTTTTTTTTATCTTTTCCATTAGTGATTCCAAAAGAGGGGTATGAAAGAATAACTTAAGGCTCAAAAGGGGGAAACAAGGGCTAAAAGTGTTTGGATAGAAGAAAGAATTGCCTCCGTCATCTCATTATCCAATAAATACCAAATACAAACAGACGAACCAATAATTGCCATAATTAAAGAAATTACGCATAATATCTCTTTACTGCATCAGAATTGATAGCCATGTCGACACATCTCCCCTCGACATCTGTCAAATACAAAGCATCGTTGGACAACACTCTGGTCACAATATAAGGCCTTTGCCAATTTGGGGCGAACTTGCCTTTTGCCTCAACCTAATGCGGGAGGATTCTCTTTAACACCTGCTGCCCTACTTCAAACTTCCTGGGGCGTACCTTCTTATTATCTGTTCTCGCCATTCTCTTCTGATACAGCTGACCATGGCACACTGCGGCCAATCTTTTCTCGTCTATCAAGGTCAATTGTTCCAATCGGGATTTGATCCATTCATTGTCATCAATCTCGGCTTCAGCGACAATCCATAGGGATGGAATTTCGACCTCCGCTGGTATTACAGCCTCAGTTCCGTACACCAACAAATAAGGTGTTGCACCTACGGAAGTCCGGACGGCAGTGCGGTAACCCAACAAAGCAAAGGGTAATCTCTCGTGCCATTGTCTAGATCCTTCCACCATCTTTCGCAGTATCTTCTTGATGTTTTTATTGGCTGCTTCGACCGCTCCATTCGCCTTGGGGCGATATGGGATAGAGTTGCGGTGTGTCATCTTGAATTGTTGGCATACCTCCTTCATCAAGCTGTTGTTGAGATTTGCACCGTTGTCTGTAATGATCACCTTTGGGATCCCAAATCTGCAGATGATATGGGAGTGAACAAAGTCCACCACTGCCTTTTTGGTTACCGACTTGAAGGTTTTAGCCTCGACCCATTTGGTGAAGTAGTCAATGGTTACTAGAATGAACCTATGACCATTGGATGTTGCCGGCTCGATAGGTCCAATGACATCCATGCCCCATGCCACAAACGGCCAGGGTGCTGACATCGTGTGTAACTCTGTTGGCGGGGAATGAATCAGATCTCCATGTATCTGACACTGATGGCATTTCCTCACGAAAGTGATACAGTCGTGTTCCATGGTGAGCTAATAATACCCTGCCCGAAGGATCTTCCTTTCCAATACATATCCGCTCACATGTGGCCCGCAAACTCCAGCATGTACCTCTTCCATAACCGTCGTGGTTTGACCGGCATCTATGCATCTCAATAATACCAAATCCGGGGTTCTTTTGTACAAAACTCCTGCGCTGAGGAAGAAACCATTTGACAAATGCCGAAGGGCTCTTTTTTGGTCTCCAGTGGCCTGTTCCGGATATGTCCACATTCTGAGGTATTCCTTGATATCATGAAACCAGGGCTCGCCATCTGGTTCCTCTTCTACGGCGTTGCAATAAGCGTGCTGATCACGGACCTGGATGTGCAGAGGATCAACATACATTTTGTCAGGGTGGTGCAACATTGATGCTAAGGTGGCCAATGCATCCGCAACCTCGTTATGAACTCTCGGGATATGTTTGAACTTCACCGATCGAAATCGCTTGCTCAGATCATGCAAGCATTGTCGATATGGTATGAGCTTTAGATCTTGCGTTTCCCATTCACCCTGAATCTGATGTACCAAGAGGTCCGAGTCTCCCAAGACCAAGACGTCTTATACATCCATGTCCGCAGCCAATCGCAGACCCAAAATGCAAGCTTCATACTCGGCCATATTGTTGGTGCAATAGAAGCGTAGTTGAGCTGTAACAGGATAATGGCGTCCTGTTTCGGAAATGAGCACTGCTCCTATTCCAATCCCTTTCGCATTTGCAGCTCCATCGAAGAATAGCTTCCAACCTGGTTCCTCGGGTAACTCCAGCTCATTTGTATGCATTACCTCTACGTCGGGAAAATACGTTCTTAAAGGCTCGTATTTTTCATCAACGGGATTTTCTGCCAAATGGTCGGCCAGCACCTGGGCTTTCATGGCTGTCCTCGTTACATAGACGATATCGAAATCTGTGAGCAGAATTTGCCATTTTGCCAACCTCCCTGTGGGCATAGGTTTCTTGAAGATATACTTCAATGGGTCCAAACGGGATATGAGATAAGTAGTATACGAGGACAGGTAGTGTTTCAACTTCTGAGCTACCCAAGTTAGGGCGCAGCATGTTTTCTCGAGTTGAGTGTACTTGACCTTATATACTGTGAATTTCTTGCTAAGATAGTAGATGGCCTGCTCCTTCCTTCCTGTGTCGTCATGCTGCCCCAGTACACAACCAAATGAATTTTCCAGGACCGTCAGATAAAGAATTAAGGGCTTTCCTGGCTTAGGCGGGACCAATACGGGTGGATTAGACAGATACCCTTTGATTTGGTCGAAAGCCTCTTGACACTCTGCCGTCCAACTTACCGCAGCATCCTTTTTCAGCAGCCGAAATATGGGCTCACAAGTTGCTGTGAGTTGAGCGATGAACCTGCTGATGTAATTGAGTCTACCCAGCAAACTCATTACCTCTGTTTTGTTCTTTGGCGGTGGCAAATCTCGGATGGATTCGATTTTGTATGGGTCTAACTCAATCCCCTGTCGACTGATGATGAATCCTAACAGCTTTCCTGATGGAACCCCGAATGCGCATTTGGCCGGGTTAAGCTTGATATCATACCTTCGGAGTCTTTGGAAGAATCTCCTTAGGTCTGCTACATGGTCTTCCTGCCGCCAAGATTTTATGATCACATCATCTACGTACACCTAAATTTCTTTATGTATCGTGTCGTGAAACACAGAAGTCATTGCTCGCATGTACGTTGCCCCGGCATTCTGTAGTCCAAACGGCATTACCCGATAGCAGTAAGTTCCCCATGGCGTAATAAACGCTGTCTTTTCCGCATCCTCCTCGTCCATTAGGATCTGATGATAACCCGCATAGCAATCTACAAAGGATCCGATCTCGCGCCCAGCGCAATTATCGATCAAGATATGGATGTTGGGCAATGGAAAATTGTCCTTGGGACTTGCTTTGTTGAGGTTGCGGTAGTCGACGCACACCCTGATTTTCCCATCCTTCTTTGGAACTGGTACCACATTGGCCAACCACTCGGGATATCGAGTGACCCGAATGACCTTCGCCTGCAACTGCTTAATCACCTCTTCTTTGATCTTTACACTCATTTCTGTCTTAAATTTCCTTAGCTTTTGCTTGACCGGAGGGTATGCCGGGTCAGTGGGCAATTTGTGAACCACTAAATTGGTGCTTAATCCCGGCATATCATCATATGACCATGCAAAAACATCTTTGAATTCCACGAGGGTTTTGATCAATTCTTCCCTGACATTCGGCTCAATATGGATGCTGATTTTGGTTTCTCGGACATTATCAGCGTCCCCTAGATTCACAGCCTCAGTGTCATTTAGGTTAGGTTTGGGTTTTTCTTCAAATTGGCACAGTTCTCGGTTTATCTCTTCAAAGGCTTTATCTTTGTCATATTCAGATTCATCGTCGCAAACGACCTCTTGTGTCATTAAGTCGAATTCAGATTGATTTTTTAGACTAGGTCGAAGATCCGCTGTGCATGCCATGTCGTTAGAACCAGTAAAAAGAGAACTGTTCAGAAAGAAAAAGAACAAAACAAAAATTAAAATGGGACAAAAGGAGAGAACTTTATTAAACTTGCGGGATAAAAGGGTTCACACTTTTACAAAACAAAAGTAAACTTGGATTACACCTTGAATAATCCGAACAAAACAAAACAAACAAAACATAAATCAAAACCTACTACCAAGAATCCCCTTGGACAGGGAGAGGAGTAACCGTCCAATTGTTGGTTTTGGCCTGAGGCCCCACAAACTGTATCTCTGCTCTGCTGGAACCTTCTCCAGCTTCTACCATACTGACATCAGCGAATAGCTTCTCGAAACTCTGATTCAGGTCCCCATCCATACCAATCAATGGTCCTAGGATCTTTGGGACCAGTGGCCCTTTGGCGCTTGCTCTGACAAAAGATCTTGAAAGATATGGCACGGGTTTGGGCAGAAACCAAACCTTCTTCTTCATTTTTCGCGCTTGCTTCCTATCTGTTGCGGTTTGTTTGAACCCCAATCCGAAAGTTTCCAGATTTTTAGGCAGGGAAACAGGTTGGACAATCCCCTGAAGCTCGACTCCCAGGCCCTTTCCCGGCACAAATCCATTACCCAGCATTTCCGACACCATCATGACCGTCGTAGCAGCTACCCTAGGGTGCGGGATGCTTTCTCCCTCAGCAACTTTGTTTGCCGACCCTGTATCGAAAATCTGGTAGACCCAAGGACCTTTGTCATCAGCGGTCTCTATGAAAGGTACAATGGCTCCGACCATGGTGCACGCCGTGTCCTCGCCGTGTAGCACGGCCTCTTGTCTTTCCCACTCGAACTTCAACATCTGATGTAGGGTGGAGGGCACTTCTTTGGCTGCATGAATCCATAGTCGTCCTAACAGAAGGTTGTAAGATACTGTGGCATCTAATACCTGGAACTCCATGGTGAACAGGACTGGACCGATGGTCAATTCAAGTACAACATCCCCTACAGTGGCTGTTCCATTTCCGTCAAATCCTCAGACACAGATTCTATTCTTGTGGATTCTTCCGCGGTCGATCTTTAACTGGTCCAGAGTGGATAATCAGATATTGTCACTTGAACCGTTATCCACCAATACCCGAGTGACTACCGAGTTTTCATATTTGACAGTTAGGTAGAGAGCTTTATTATGCTCTGTACCTTCCATCGGCAGGTCATCATCTGAGAATGTTACCCTGTTTACCTCGAAAATCTTGTTGGCAATGGTTTCCAGGTGGTTTACAGAAATCTCGTTGGGCACATGAGCTTCGTTCAATATCTTCATCAAGGCCCGGCGATGCTCCTCAGAATGGATCAGTAATGATAGCAGCGAGATCTGGGCCGGTGTTTTCCTCAGCTGTTCGACCACAGAGTAGTCCTGCACTTTCATCTTTCTCAGGAACTCCTCAGCCTTTTCTTCGGACACAGGTTTCTTGGTTGCAGCCGGGTTGGTTCTTCTTAGCTCCACCGGAGCAAAACACCGACCTGATCGAGTCAGCCCTTGCGCTTCACAACTAACTTCCTCCACCTGTTTTCCTTTATACATCACCAC
This sequence comes from Nicotiana sylvestris, assembly GCF_000393655.2. Taxonomy (NCBI): domain Eukaryota; kingdom Viridiplantae; phylum Streptophyta; class Magnoliopsida; order Solanales; family Solanaceae; genus Nicotiana; species Nicotiana sylvestris. The sequence goes on from NC_091063.1 coordinate 166,930,855, forward strand.
TGCCTTCTCGTGTTTCCAAGGCACAGCCTTGCTATCAATCATCGGTAGCTGGACTACAGGCTTTATAGTGACCAGTTCCCTGCACACCCCTTTCAACACAACTGCAGGCGTGGGTGGAGTCCCTGATATTACCAACTTGTTTGGATCGAGTTTGCTTGTTATGGCGGACGGGCTCTTTCCCAATATCACTACTGGCTTGACGCCTTCCCCCTACGACTGTGCCCTCGTTCCCCCACTGGTTGATCCTTCTTTCGGGGCGGCCTGGATCATCATCACTGTCTGTGAGGGTTTTATCAACTCTCCTTCCTCATACACCAACTCGAGCATATGAGCCTCATGGTGTGCCGACAGTGGGTTCTGGTTGATGTTAGGAGCCTCCGGTGTTTGGACCTCGATCTTATTTGTGTCAATGAGATCCTGTATGGCATGCCTCAATTTCCAACACTTTTCGGTATCATGCCCCAGCATCCCTGAGCAGTATTCACAACTTATTGATCGATCCACATTCTGGGGTGGGGGATTTGGTTCTCGAGTCTGGACAGGACTAACCAAACCCAATTGCCTCAATTTGTGGAACAAAGCGGTGTAGGTTTCTCCCAACTCAGTGAAAGTTCTCTATTTCCGCAGCATGTCATTCCTAGCAGCTGGATTTCCCCGAAAGCCTGCCCCTGGAGGGTTTCTATATGCTCCTGGTGGAGGATAGGTGTTTTGTGGGGGTGCATATGTGTTCTGGGGAACCGGCATACGCCATTGCGGGCGAACCGGAGGCTGAGTGTATGTCTGGGCCTGGTGTACGGAACAATGTGGTTCTCGAGGTGGATAGCAATGTTGTGGTGGGTTGTATGGGTAGTTTGGCCTATGAGATCTGGGTTGGTTGTAGTGTGGCTTGCTAGCCCTGGACCAACTGCCTGCCTCGATCGTGGCAATTTCTTCTTTCTTTCTTCTTCCCAACGCACCTCCGGTGCCGCTCTGAATAGCTTGGGTCGTGGCCTTGAGTGCCGAATAATTCAAGATTTTGTCAGACCTCAGACCTTCTTCTATCATGACCCCTATCTTGACCACCTCGTTGAAGGATTTTCCAACCGTCGTCACCAAGTGACCAAAGTAGGTTGGATCCAATGTTTGTAAGAAATAATCCACCATTTCTCCCTCTCTCATGGGAGGATCGACTCTGGCCGCTTGCTCTCTCCAGCGGAACCCGAACTCGTGAAAGCTTTCCCCGGGTTTCTTCCCAGTTCTCAATAATGTGAGACGGTCAGGGACTATCTCGAGATTGTATTGGAAATGACCCGCGAAAGCCTGCGCCAGATCATCCCAAGTGTACCATCTACTGGAATCCTGCCTGGTATACCATTCTAGTGCAGGTCCGCTCAGACTTTGGCCGAAATAAGCTATCAGCAGCTCATCTTTGCCGCCTTCCCCTCTCATTTTACTACAGAATCCCCGCAAATGTGCCATGGGGTCACCGTGCCCTTCGTACAAATCAAACTTAGGCATCTTGAACCCAGCCGGGAGTTGGACGTCCGGGAAAGGGCATAGATCTTTGTAAGCTACGCTGACTTGGTTGCCCAATCCGTGCAGGTTCCTGAAGGACTGCTCCAGGCTTTTGAACTTTCTCAATACCTCATCCTGTTCAGGGGCTTTAACCGGCTTTTCGATCTCTGCCGGTACCTCCAAGTGTGGATTGTAGGCCTGTGGTTCGGGGGCATGGAATGTGGGCTCAAGGGGATAGTATTGAGTATCGTGAGCCTGAAATAATGGCTCACTAGTCGTTCTTTGCAAGGTGGCTGATGTGGGTCCCACAAAGGTGGGAATATTTGGTGTTGGGAGAGGTTGATGGGGTGGTGGAGATTGGGAATCATGAGGGCTTCTTTCTTGATGATAGCGGGGATTTGGGAAGCTTGTGGAAGGGCCGGAATGAGGGTATTCCGGCATGCAACCCAGTGGCTCAGGGCTCTTTTGTGCTTTGGCTAAAGCTAGCTGCATTGCATTCATCTCTAGTCCTATCCTTTCAATCTTTTCCATCGCTTCTTTCAACAACTGGCTCATCGGCCTTTCTTCCTCGTTACTATTCTCTGAAGTAGTCATGCTTATTGCTACTGGTCCTTTGGATCTGGTTTAGTAAGGGTGTGTTGCCAGAATTCTTTAACAACTAACTGTCTGGATCAGACAACAACAAACTTTGTTAGCGTTAGAGTTTAACAGATTTGATCTCAACACATAGATGATGCAATGCTCTTAGGCAGTTAACCGTTTCTACATGCTTCGCTTCTAACAACATGCGTCATCCCGGTTTGCTCATTTGTCCCCTTTTTCTGTTATTTTATTTTTGTATTTTCTTTTCTTTCTTTATTAAAAGCGATCAAATCTTATGGGGATTGCCTACGTATCACGTCCCCGCGCGAATCAGACCAGGCGTAGTTCTGCCACAAAGTAAAGACACAAAAATTCTTCTGGAGTCACTTCATTTCATTATCAAAATTTGCTATTACACATTATTTCAAACAAAAGTAGCAACAGTACAGACCCCACAGTTTTTAACTTGATTTGACTAAAAGAAAAGAAAACAACATATGGGAAAACAAAGCCAAATAAACAGAACTTGAGCAAGGATTAATTTTCCAACTTAAGGGCCCGCGAGGCATCATTCGGCCTTTTCGCGGCTCTAGGTGTGAGGTCTCTCTGCAAGCCTTTCATTTCATTCATGATCCGCTGGATGCAGCCCATGATGGAATCAAGGAGGGTTTTCCGAGGCATTTGCTCGCATGCTAAGCATCTCATGTAGATGTAATGTCCAATCTCGTCGATCCTTCCTCAAATGTTGTCCCTTTCAGCGAATAATTTCTCTATTTGCCAGTTCTTTAATCCCAGTGCTTGAGCATTGTTGGCAAGTCGATCCTGGAACAACTCCATTTGTCTTTCCATGCAGGCCATTGCATCGTAACAATGTCTTCTGTCGGCCTGGGCATCTCGTGCTTGTTTGATGATCCGATCATGTAGAGTGGAGTTCGTTTTCCTTAATATCCCGACACTCATTTCATAAGCCCTTATGACCTGTTGCAGACGCTGCCTCCTGGCCATTGTGCATTTTGCCCATCTGTCCTTCATCCTGGCTACGCGAGCTTCTGATTGCTCTAATTCTTCTTGGCTTTGGACCACCTGATTTTTCAAACCTGCTATCAATCTTTCGTCGGAGCGACGTCTCTGTCGGTCAATGTTACTTTTGCCGGCTTGGCATAGGCGGGCCTTTAGTGTCTGGTTCTCTTGGGCTAGCTTGTTTCTTTCAGCCTGCTCCGAGGCGACTTGCACGTTGTTCACAAATACAAGCATTTCAACTTGTTGCTTTAGCTTCCCGATTTCAACCCGGTAACCTTCTTCCCTTTTTAACCATCCCCATTGCTCCTGTGAATCATCCGTGAACTGTTGGATGTGAGCTCTTTTAGCAGGTCTCTGTCGAATCTGGAATCTCTTTTCGAACTAAGCATCATACTTTGGGTCTACCTCACCTTTAGCTAGTTCTCGCACCATGGTATTGGGTTCCAAGAATCTACACTCGTGCCACAGCTTTCTAATCTTTCCCTCGGGAATGACTCCCGGGCTTAGCTCAATGGCGTGCTTGCTCAGATCTTCATCAGTAGGGATTACCTGAAACCTGCCCAGCTGTCGTAATACCCGATGAGGAGCATATGGCTAGATGCTGCGAAGTCCCATTAAGAGAACATGACATTCTTCAGCCGACATGTAGATCACCTCAGTATCAATCAACCAACCGAATGCCCATTCAATTTGGTCGGCTGTTGTTGACCTTAACCGTGTAAACCATGCTTCGACACCTTCAGGAAATTTGGCACCTGTCATGCGCTTCTCGAAGCCGCTGATACAATTCCTCTCAGTCAACCCGTGGTTCATGTATCCTACTCGGTGATGGAGGTGTTCTTGCATCCATAGCTGAAGTAACAGATTGTAACCTTGGAAGAACTTGCCTCCTTCTCGGCATATAGTCAAAGCTCGGTAGATTTCAGACAAAATCAAAGGAACCACAGTAATGTCGGTTCTTTTGATTGCAACATCGGCCATCCCTACAAGGCCTATCTCTATCTTTTTATCCTCCCGTGGACAGACCACGACTCCCAAGAATGCTGTGATGAAAGCCAAAGTATGTCTTGCTTCCCATTTGTTTTTGTTCCCGCCATGAGTTAGTCCAAGGTTTGGTTCCTCGAAACCTTTCAAAGTTCCGTATCGTTGATACAAGAATTGGAGAGCACAACGTCCTCTCGATAAATCGTCGTGTTGTACCTTCCGACTGATGCTTAGCAAATCCAGGAATGCGTGCGAAGATACCGGCCTTGGCGAAAGTAGGTATTGTCCTCTTAACCATCCATTCAATCCCGCATATCTGGCGACTTCCTCTAGTGTCGGTGAAAGTTCAAAGTCAACAAAACGGAATACATTGCGGGTTGGGTCCCAAAATGGTATTAGAGCTTCAAGAATATCTGTCTTTGGCTTAATACTCAGCAAATTGACAAAACCTCCCAATATTCTGCCCACTATCTCTTTGCTGTCGGCTTCCAAATCATTCCACCACATGTGGAGTTGTAGAAGGACCTCGCTGAGGGCCGAGAACGGTTCATTTTGCTCTGTGCTCATCCTGCACATTTATTAAGGTGATTTTTTAGGCGAAAACAAAAACCTTTATTTAGACTCCAAACAAAAATCTTTGAAAAAAACAATATATGTATTTATATACATGTGTATATATATATATATACATATATACTTTATGGTATATCATTATTGGTAAAATGAAAAAGGGAGTTGGACCCGATGAGGGTTGCCTACGTATCCCACATCTGGTGAGAATCAAACCGACGTAGTTCGGGTAATAAACTAACTAGTTTATTTATTTATTATTATTTTATTTTTTTTGAAAATAAAGTAAATTAAAATAGAAACTCATTCCTCAGTCTTAGCTTGCTATTTTTCTCTTTTTCTCTTTTCCTTTGTTTTTAGTAAAACAAACTATAAAAATAAATATACCCATTTTCTCTTCTATTTGAACTTTGTCATCATTTTTTTTTCTGTAAAAATTTCCCAATATTCAAAACCGGTCATCATGGATGTTCGAAGCAAATAAATGCACAAGCAGTGAGCAGGATGCATCAGGATGGCCTCTTCTGTTTCAGGTTTCTATTCCTAGACGGACCCAACCCCTGTGTTGAGTCCCCTAAGTCAAAAATGCACATGATGCAAATAAGCGTTCCTACTAGGGATCCGGCATGAAGTTGAGTTATTCTAGGTTCAGAACCTGGGTGTTTGTTCTAGACCTGGCTTACCCGAGCGGACAACTCGAGCCGAGGGGGGCAGCGTACCGGGAATACAGAAGCTTCACCGGCTTAGCAACTTGTCCGAACCTCGTTCTAAATTGGGATTTGACACTATACAGAAAAGAAGCCGTATGAAGTACGCCCTTCTTCATGATTTAGAAGACTCAGAGAGGATATGGGTTTCGGCACAATTTATATACAGTTCACAAAATATCAAAGCGGTAAAGCAGTTAGTTAGCACATTGAGCACAGATCATGTAACAAAATCAGATAAAGTTGAAAATAACAATTTATTTAAGCTCGAATTTCTAACCCTGAACTAGTGGTTCTGGGTCACTGAAGTCCCCAGCAGAGTCGCCAGAGCTGTCACACCTCCTTTTTCTGCACCCGCGAGGTTACAAGGGAGTTTTTTCCAATTAAAGGACAATCGAAACGGGATTTATTTATTTATTTCAGAGTCGCCACTTGGGAGATTTTAGGGTGTCCCAAGTCACCAGTTTTAATCCCGAATCGAGGAAAACAATGACTCTATATTACAGTCTGCGTACCAGAAATCCGGATAAGGAATTCTGTTAACCCGGGAGAAGGTGTTAGGCATTCCCGAGTTCCGTGGTTCTAGCACGGTCGCTCGACTGTCATATTCGGTTTATTTATCTGATTTTGTACAAATGTGAACTTATGTGCAAATTTTATCTTTTAACTGCTTTCATAATTATTATTATTAAGAATGTGAACATCGCTTAAAACATGTCTTTGGACTGCGTCACATGAAATGCACCCACAATCCGGAACATATTTTATTCGACGTTTTGGGATTTTGGATTTGGGTCGCATGAAATGCACACCCGAGTTTAAGAAGATAGATTATTAAAGGCGCGCCTAAAACAACTAGCATCTTGTTATTTTGGGGAAGGCCGTAAAATTCGCTAAACGGCACATCCCGAATTCTAAGTAATTAAAGCACACTTTTTTTTTGTGAGGGCCCCGCAATCTGTGCATTTTATTTGGCGAGGCTCGTCTCATTTTATTTAAAAGGATAAACCTACAGTGACTACATTTCTTCTATTAGGTTTGTCTCTAAAAATAAAAGAAAACTTTCTTAATTATTTACATGCTAAAAAACGTAGTTTATTAATTATTAATTTACGGTTGATACAAATGGAGAATTGCAACGGAGTTTGTACAAAGAAATGTTATTTTTGTTCTATATTCTATTATTCAAGGAAAATTGAAACACGAGATTAACGTACAATGATATCGAAGCAGATTATATTATGTGAGGAGGTTAAACATATTCGGCCTTGTTCATCATACGGACGGGGTTCAGTTAATTACTCCTTACATGCTTGATGCTTGAAAAAAAACGAGGCATTTGAAACGAACCTATCTAACTTAATGTGATATTACTACATGTTTGACTACACGATTTTTCCTTTTTGCTTTAACCCAAATTGCTTAGTGCATTTGAATTGTGCATTACCAACTGATGAGTTAAGATGAAGCTAATGTACTTAATGCATTTCCAATTCAACAGACCCTATGGGAAACCACTGTTGGCCGATAATTGTTACTATCCAACTAGCTTCTTCCTGATTTATATACAACCATAGATTACCAGACTAAATTCCTTATGAAATGAACACTGTTTTATTACATGGTTTAAAAGCCAGTATCTACCTGTTCAACACACAAATATTCTAAACTACCAGCAGCAGAATACAGGTAACTGTATTGATGTTTAGACTACAAAACTCTATATGCCCTTATTCAGCTCCAAACTCATCATTACATCAGTGAATTTAGAATGTGTACCTAGATATTAGGACAATAAGAAGAGGAAGAGAAAGAGTATCAGCAGCAGGCAACTAACAGCAACAACAACTTAGTCACAACACAGCAACAACAATGCAGCCCATAGATGATCGAGCATCAAACAGTCAAATCCCAGAAATAGAGTAGAAAACAACAGTGGGAAGCCCAGAATATTGAATGTAACAGCACCAACAGTTTAACAATCACATACAGTTCGGCAAATAACCAACAGCAATTGGCCAAGACAGCTTGGCCAGCTTAAATTCTTATGCTGTTTTCAGACAGTCTTTGTTACAATGTTCTGAGATTTCTTTTTGTTTCTTTCTTTCAGTTTTTTTAAGAAAACATTCTCTCCAGGCTCCAAAATCCTCTTCTTCTAATGGAAGGTCTGCCTCTTTTATAGCCTAAACTCATCACTTTACAGTCTGTTTGACAACTCAGAATTTCCCCCTCCCTGCTGTTTTTCCCACTCAGCTATTTAAATTAAACAAAAACTCCCACGAGATTCCCTGACAGCTCCTCTCTATTTTGTTGTTAAAGTGGCCTAATCTCTTATTCCTTTAGTAAAGCATGGGCAGCAGGAATATAATCTGACAGCACATGCTGTCCAATTATTTAAATTCCTTAATCAGCTGACCAAGCACCTGCTGTCCGAAATCTGAACCAAGTAAACATGCCATCCATTTAAGACCAAAGTCTGAACTGCCATTATAACTTAACCCCTAAATGTTTTTTTTTATTCAAATTGAACAAAATCAATAGGCAACACACTTCAGTTCCTAATGGAATTCAAATACGATCACAGCAGAAACAAACAGCATGAATCAAGTTGTTACCATTTAATGGCTGAAACTCATTGACGACATACATCGACTCGACTATATTAATCGTAACAGGTAATAATTAGTCGTTCATATAAAAAATACATACAGGGTCCTGAATGGCTTCAGACAACTTTTGTTCAATTACTGGGAACCTATATGAATTAACTATTGGTCGACTAATCTAATTAACGATCATGTATATCACCAGATGTATTCACATACACAGAAGAACAAACGACCAAATAAAAGGTCTTTGACAGAGATGGAAGGAATTAAGAAAAATACCAGAAAATACCAAACAAACACAACGACACATGCTGGCAATCCTCAAACAGTATTCAAATAAAACAAAAAAAAAGAAATAGGAAAACTTACTAAAAATTTTAACAGAAGTCAAACTAGGTCCGAATCAGATTTGGCCTTTTGAAGCCGAACAGACTTTAATCGGGGTGTTCTCAACCGGGAACACCCTGATTGAAGTCTATTAGACCCCAAACCCTCTATGAAATAGGTCAGATTCCCCAGGTTCTGGTGTTCTAGGGTTTGGATCTTCAGATTTGAGATTCTAGGAGTTGTGGGTAGATTCGGACCAAACCAAGCTTGGTTTGGTCACGAGGAGGTCAGGGGAGTGTCTGGTACGAATATGGTGTGGTTTGGTGTTGGTCAGAGTTCGACTCGAATCTTCAAATGAAGATTCGAGAAACTAGGGACTGATTCGAGGCACAAGGATAGCAGATCCATGTTCAGGGCAGTGAGGTGGTCCTAGGGTGTTAAGGAGGTGGTCACCGGCGTCCATGCCGCCGGGTTCAAGTGAAAGGGAAAAGGGGGCGGCGTTAGGGTTTCATAGGGTTCAGGGTTTGGTGAAGAAGACGAGTGAAGGGGGGTTTGGATAGGGGGCGTGGGTTATGATAGAGGGCTTATATACGGAATGGGAAGATAAATCGGAGCCGTTAGATCAAGTGATCTGAACGGCTTGGATCTATTGGTGATGGACGAGACGGGGTCGTTTGGTATAGAAACGGGGTCGTTTGGGTTTAAGTGAGGGGTTGGGTTGAACCGGCTAAACAGGTCGGGTTACGGGTGCGGATGTGGACCGTTGGATGAGTGTGATTGAACAGCTCAGATCAGACGCCTTATGCGGCGTCGTTTCGGGATGTGCCTGGGCAGGCCTGGCTTGGACTGGGTCTTGCATTGGCTTTGGGCCTCATTTTGGGGCCCAATCCGATTTCTTCACTTCTTTTTTTTCTTTTCTCTTTTTTTTTCTGATTTTAAAATACAACTAAATTAAAATGAATTTAAAACACCCATTAATCAACACCTAAACAATTATCACACACATACTAAAATTTTAAAAATGGTTAAATCACAGCCTAGAATAAAAGTTGCATATTTTTGTGAATTTTCTTTTAAAGACCAAATTACGGCCCGATTACACACGACATACTTATTTTGTATTTTTGTTTGATAAGATTCAATGAAAAATGGATAGAAACACAAAGGACTACCAGCACATGTCACGTAAAAATTGAAAATTTGTACGGCGAGGCCATTTGCAATTATTTTGATTTCTTTTGGAGTGATTGTTCATGAAGCAAAAATCACGTGCTTACAGTGGATACATGTGTATTATAAAAAGCAGAATACATTGTGTGACACTGCACCAAAACAAGACTCTTGGATAGTGCAGAAGATACTTAAAGCCAAGAAATACTTTGAGGAAGTTGGCTATACAGAGGAGGATGTAGAGGAGATAACCAACTTTTCTATCAAGAATATTTATGGGAAATTGAGGGGGGAATTTGATAGAGTACCATGGAGGAAACTGGTGCACAGCAGTATTGGGATACCAAAATGGAACTTCATAGTCTACCTAGCTGCACACAGAAGATTAATGACAAAAGGCAGGCTGAGGGGGTTGGGCTATGTAGAGGATGTAACATGTTCTTTGTGCAACAGTGAGGAGGAGACAGTGGATCATCTATTTTTTTAATGTACCTTTGCATCGAGAATATGGACAGCAATAGTACAGGCAAGGCATTTAGAGGCAACCAATGATATGGTCAAATGAGCTTGAATGGGCAGGGAAGTACTATAGAGGGAGGAGCACAACAGTTGAGCGATATAAACTTGTGCTGGCAGGAACACTGTATTACATATGGCAAGAAAGGAATGGCAGGATTTTCAACAGACTTCAAAAATCAGAAGTCACTCTAAGTAGAGCAATGACGCAGGATGTGCATGGGAGAGGAGAAATCAAACACAGGATACAAAGAAGATTACGTGAACTCAACTACTATCCTAGTATGTAAGGTTCATTCTATAAGTAGTAGTTAGTTAATCTGTTCTTGTAATGTAGTGGCTGAAGTCAGAAGTGGAGCTAAAATGTGGGATGTATGTCCAGATTAAGCTCGAGTATAGTATGTACATATTTGTTGAGAAATGAAAATTTTAATTACCAAAAAATTAGGACTAGGTAGTTAAAACACTGAGGCAACACTTGGGGAATCATGAATAGGTGAATAATTGGACTAAAAATGAACAAAACATGAACCTTAGGTTGGTATTGCTGCGGGGCACCTAGTGCAGACCGCGGTTCATTTTATGCGGTCCACGGTGCCCCTGTGCGGTCCGCAATGCTATTTTGTGCGGACTGCAATGACAAAGTTCTGAATGCTGACATTTGAGATCGCGACCGCAATGGATTTTGTGCGGTCCGCGGTGCCTCAATGCGGACCGCAATGCCATTTTGTGTTGTCCGGTGCATAGATTCAAAGAATGGGTAGTCTGAACCCCACCTCTGTGCGGACCGCAAATAATTTTGTGCGGTTCGCGGTTGCCTTTTTGCGGTCGCACTTCATTTTGTGCGGTCCGCAGTTTGCAACACTTAAGTTGTTTGCAACTTTGCATTTCATTATTTCTACTGATACTAACAAAGCATAACTGAATATTGTTAGTAGACAATGGTAAAATCACGAGGCAAAAGTGGTAAACAAACATAACGAGGAGAGTCCTCCCGGGGTGGGAAACAAGGAATGATAAGATTGACCCCAAAAGTGAGACAAAACATAAAAAATACAAGGAGAATCATAAGAGCTGCAGACAGAGCAATTGACCAATCGGGGAGTGAGTATGAGCCTTCCCGGAAGGTCTCTTCAGACTCCGTTCCAGAGTATATTCCTGACTGGCCGGAGAGAAATAGGTTTAGAGATACACCTCCACCTTTCCCCACTGCCTAAGCATCAGTGCATGTATCTTCTGAGTCATCTGAGGGCTCAGTTGCCGGCAGTGGAAATGAATACTCCACCTCTCCTATAGCTTCATTAACTGGAGATGGTGCAGTAGCAGAAGAAGGCGAAGAAGCAGAAGGGGGTAAGCCCCAAGTATGTGTGGTAAAAAGGACTAGAAACCCGTAGGCGTGAGTAAGTTTGCCTACCACAAGTTCAGAGAGTGGTGGCCTAAGAAGAGATTGATACTTGAGCGTAAAATCATCGCCCAGGACCTTTTGCCTCTCAACCCCAATGTGCTGAGGCAATTCGGAGATAGAGCTGGATGTGACTACTTCATAGGCCATGTGGATAATGCCAATGAGCACTTGGTGAAAGAGTTCTACACCAATGTGTCCTAAATAAAAAAGGGTACCACAGTCACCAAAGTGTGTAATTTAAAGGTGAAGTTTAATGGCAAAACCATCAATGACTACCTAGGCTTCAAGGAGGAGGATGAGTCCTTATACTTGTACAAGATGAAATTGTGTGAAGAAGATCGTCCTTGGTTGGCGGAGTACTTGGCAATCCCAGGTACCACCCCCGAGTGGTTGACTGCGGTAGTGAAGATATTGAGGAGAACGTTGAATTTTGAGGCTAAGGGGTGGGAGACATTTGTGTGCAGCAGACTAGACCCCACCACCCACGACAACTCACTCCCTATTCACCGGGAAATTTTGGAAGCATCCATCATGGCAGGGTACCTGATCAATGTCGGGAGTGTGATGTCCCGAGTCATTACACGGGTAGTCAACGAAGGTGACAGATCTTATCCCTTCCCAAACTTCCTGACGATGTACCTAGAGGACTTAAATGTGGAGAAGCACAAATTTGTTGTGAAAGTGAAGGCAAAGGCACCTTTCTCATGGTACAACCTACAGGGCGATGACAACCCTAAGGGGAAGCACTCCAAAGGCAAAGCCACTACTTCAACTGGCCAGTCTGAAGAGCCAAAAATGGTAGTGGCTCCTACTCAGCCTCTTTCCATTGCAGCAGACATGGCCCCAGGTCCATCCACTTCCACAGCTCCAGAGATACCATCCACCACTGCCTACCCTTTGACTGCCCACCATCTAAGCCAGGCCCTCACCAGCATCAACAACTGGATGCAGACAACTACTTCTAAGCTGTCTGTATTATCTACTACTATGGCAACTCAATCAGCACATCCTCCTCCATAGGTCCCATAGTTTATTAAGGACACTCTCAAGGATCGTTTGGAAAACTAGAAGAAGATCCTTGAGAACCATAAATTGCGTATGGATGCTGTTGATTCACATGGAAAGGCTCTCAAGGAGCTTGCTAGGGAGACAAAGAAGATGAAAAAGACTCGGGCTTCAAAAGAATCGGTGAAGGAGCTACAAGTTAAGTGTGAGAGATTGAAGGCGGATCACCTGCCTTTAGATTTGCTATTTCATGGCCCAGCACCAGAAGCCTAGCCCCAGCCAAAGCAGGAGTCCGAGAGGCCTCCCAAGAGGAAGAGGGTGATCCCTCGGTCTGACGATGCAGTTATTCAGTTGGAGTACCCGCATGGAGGTTCCTCCAGCCAGCCCCGGGATTCAGCCTAGGAGCCAGTCCAGGCCCAGGTCCCAGCTGAGCCACAAACCACAGGGAGCCAGTCACAGGTTTTCGAGCATACAGAGGACCCAGGGACCTAGACTCAGGATCCTATGCAGACAGACGGCCCATAGGGAGTCTCTTTTTCCTCTTTCCTCTATTTTTGTGCTTATTTTGTTTAGTTGACATTGAAGACAATACCAAATTTCATTTGAGGGGGTAGCCCTATTTAGACATTTGGATGACTGTACATATGACAGATTTTATGCTTTCTTTCCTTTTTATCTTTGGTATGTATATAATTTCAGCATTTCATTGCATTTTTCATACTTTTTATCTTGCATCTGTATATAAAAGTTATGTTCTTATGTATATATTCATCTCCCCTATTGTATATTCGATTAAATCACCTCTTGAACATATTCATTTTACTTTCCGCATTTTTTCCTTTCTTAGGTTTTTATTTTATCTTCGTAGCTTCTCGTTTTGAGTTTTTACAATAAGTTTTTGATTTTCTTAATGCCATGGTTCTTTCCAAAGGTAGAATTTGTATGAACTGGGTGGCTTTATTTAATGATGGATGGCATGACAACCTTCTTAAGGGTTTGAGTCTGTTTTTCTTTTTTGCTTTTTAGTAGTTAGTTGGTAAGGATCTTTCACATAAGGTGGACAAGCTGTGGATTAGGTAGATCCATTCCTATTATATAAAATATCAACAGCCAAATGACATGCCAATTCCTCTACAGGCTTCTTGGCTGGTCAGAAAGCTGATTGGAGCAAGGGATATATTGGGCCTAAGTCAGACAATGGCTTAAGAAAAATGCAACATGATCAGACAAATCTATTACCAGATGTTGGGGCAACTACCTAGAGTGGAATGGAAGATCTTCATGTTTAGAAATGAAGCAACAGCCAAATCTAAGTTTACGATGTGGATGTACTTTTAGAACAAACTACTTACAAGTGATAGACTTGTGCAATGGGGTATGCCAGTGGACATAATATGTGTCATGTGTCAATCGCATAATGAGAGAACAAACTATCTCTTTGTGGAATGTGTCTATGCTCAAAGGATATAGAATATGGTCCCAATGTGGCTTTAGTAGCAACTACATGGTCTGAATTCATGGAGCTAACATTGGAGATGGGCAATGGAGAATTCTAAAGGAAAGTCTCAAGCAGCTGTCACTTTCAAGATGATATATGTTGAGATAACTTCCACTTGCCATTAAGAGAGTGTGCACACTCTCTATGCCACGTCAGCACTTAGGGTGGTGTTTATTACACTTTAAAATAGTTCAGGGATATAACAGAACCCCCGAAAGAAAAGGTGTGTAATTGAAAATATGGTCATATGTCGGGGAGGATTTTATATATTATCCCAAAAATTTATATTTGAAGGACTTACATTTAAAAGGCATATATTTGAAGGACTTGATTAATTGGTTATACTTGCGCTCCTTATTCGTTTGAGCAATATTTATGGTATTCTTGTTGCCTTGTTATTTATATAGCTGGTTGATTTTAGCTGCTATTATTGCTAGTGGTTTTCCAGTACTATTGTATACGTCTATATTGCACAGGTTGTTTGACTAGTGAGTGTCTTGACTGTACCTCGTCACTATTCCATCGAGGTTAGTCTTGATACTTACTGGGTACTGACTGTGGTGTACTTATACTATACTTTTGTACATTTTTGTGCAGAGCTGGGTATTGGAGATATCAGATTCAGACATAGTTAGAGTGTGATCACAAGGATTCAAGGTAGAGCTCTTTGATCGTCGTAATCCCTTGGAGTCTTTCCATTTTATTGTACTGTCAACTCTTATTTGAATAATATTTTATATTCGATCCCTGAGATTATTACATGTATTCAGTTAGAGTTCATGACTCTGTATTACCAGTCCTAAGAGGTTGTTATAATTATTTTCGTTGTTGGTTTCGATACTTGTATTAAATTATCTATTTTTTAAAAATAATGGCTTGAATTGTAAATATAATCGGCTTACCTAGTCTTACAGACTAAGTGCCATCACGACGCCTGTAGTGGAATTTTGGTCGTGATAAGGTTAATATTTTATACACATTTGACTTCTCCAAAATACCACTATCAAGTAACAATGCATGCCACCACATTAAATATAAGAACTTTTTGGTCTTTAATCCCAATATCCTTCTCTTGCATTTTGCTCCCAAGAAGATTCAACTCCAACCTATCTCTACAATACATCTGACGAGCAATAGGGAGCACACATCTGCAACAATGGCTTTTCACATTCTAATATGTTGTCTTTGATGCCTCTTTCTTTTTAATTAGATTATGGTGTACCTATATATATATATTGCTTTTTTATTTTAATTATAACACCTGAAATTACTGTTTAATTCTATCTAGTAATAATTCAATATTTTGTTCTTAACCATTGACATAACTCCTAATAAGAAAGTCGATGAAGAAGGCAGTGAAGATTGGAGAGCTCTTCTTATGACGATGCACTATTTAGGACTTTGTTATTCATTAGAACGTTTTACCAAAATTTAATTTTTAATTAAAATTCGATTTGATGCCATACTCACTAGCTTTTGACCTCTCTTTTGGTGTCTATATTATTACTTAACTAGTTAAAAAAACCCCGCGATGGTAAGATACAATAATTGATAGTAAGAGGCTTAACTAGTTAAAATGAAATGAATGTGCAAATTAGCGAAACTTATACCGAAATAAAGACATAATTAAATCGAGTAACGAAACAAGAACAAAAATGGTTAAATATTTTACAGTATACAGACCTAATAAATTGAAAAAACAAAACAAAATACCAAATTGTTTTAGTGCGGCTCGAGTTTTTTATGAGTCGGTCATAGTTCATCAAATAGAATAAGTAAAGGACTCCAAGTACGATAAGGCAAAGGAGTTAGAATTAGCTCAAATACAAGGAAAGACGACAAGGGGAATTTTCTTTTTAATTTCTGATACATAATTAGGATTTCCTCTGATCTCATAATAAATAACGTTAAAACATATTTTTACACTTTGGGTTTGTAGTAACTAGCACCGTCGACGGGTTTCTTTGTTATCCTTCAGGAACGGACCCAACTACTAGTCTACCCTCAGAACCCCCTTTTTGTTATGATCCGTCCAGAGAGGTCGTCCCCCTAAGTTGTTGTGTTTGATGCCTCCTACTCCTTTTAACATTCACATTCTACCTTTATATTATATAATATCACATCTTTTGCACACAAAAAAAACTTTTAAATAAGGTAAGTACGTAGTCCTTTTCCAATTACAGTTTAACTAAGGAAAGGACGTCATCCTTTTGTTAATTCTAGTTGGTTTGGTATAACTTTCACTTTATTTAAGCTTTGAAGTCTAAGCAAATCTTTCTCACGCACTTCTATTCACACTATTCTTCTTCTCAAAAGAGTAAATTTAAAGTGAAAGGAGGGTACAGATTATGATGAATTCTGGTCTGATTGATTCCTTGTCGCCTTGTTTGATGACATTAAAAGGAGAAAATGACATTGTAGAATTCTTTCATCCTCTCGACAATGCCATAACTCACAAGACAACTATTCCAAAATTAAGGGGTTCAAGAATTCGGAGTGCAAAATCTAATTGGTTGCTCATGTGTCATGACAACCGCAGCATGTTCTTTTTCGATCCCATTAGCAATGACATAATTAAACTCTCTGATCTACTGGTGGAGGTGGAAAATTCTTTCCATTCTTGGACATTTTCGTGTCCCCCGGACTCCTCCTCATCGGATTGTTTTGTCGTTGGTTTTGATATGTTTGGCTCTCCACCACCAGTATACATCATCAAACTTGGAGATAGTAGATGGACGTATCATTCCTTTATTAACAAAAACGGAAATAGCCAAGAATTGTTCATGTTATTCGGTTGCAATAATCCAGTATTTTCAAAAACGTTATTGTCTGGGTATTGGGTGATAATGAAAATTTGGGAATACTAAGTATCAAAGGAAACTCAGCTTTAGAGACACCTACGTGGGAATTTTATGGAAATCCCTTGTCGCGTCAAAAACAAAGCTCAATTCAACAGATTTACACGGTAGAAGATGTTGATAATGGAGGAATATTAATTGTATTTTTAACTCATGAAGAAGGAAAAGTAGAGGTTTGGAGAAACAACATGAATGGAGGGGTTTTGAAGAGGGAACAAATAAAAAGTTTGGATAATAAAATATTGTTTGCGAGCTTTCGAGCTTCCTACTTGAAACCTTGTGTTGCACAAGGATTAGGTAATAAGATATATTTTCCAATGTTTCATGACAAAAACTAGGGTCTTTTCTATTGTTTGGCGCGTCACAAATATTACTCTATGGATTACTATCTCAATATAGTTTTCTCAAGTCCAAATTATTACAACTTGGACAAACCAAGATCCTGCATTTGGATTGAACCAGATATGAGCCAACTCCCTCCTCATGATTGAAGCAATGAATGCTTAATTTGTTAAACTAATCACCCCCCCCCCCCCTCCTTTTTTTTGTTTTGGTGTTTATTTTTCGCTAATTTGTATGTAAGTGCTTTAATTTGCATATAAATTTTAAGTCCATTATTTATATGAAGGAACAAAAGGTTAAATTAATAAATGGTAGAATAATAATAAAATATTAAATAAAGAACCTTGGATCTTAAGTACTTTTGAGTCAAATTTTAAAAGTCTTTTTTTCTTTTTTTAAAACTCGTGTCCAGTCAAACATCGGGACCGTAAGAGCAATAATTAAACTTAGCCTAAAGTCTCAAACAAAAATGTGAAGAACCTGCTTATATAGTACAAGATGCTAAGCCAATGAAGGTATGTTTAAAATTGGTTCATTAAGGATCAAAGCAAGCTATTGCCTATTAACCAAAAGGAAATCTGCTAAAAATATCCGAAAGAGATTGAATCAATTGGCTCTGGAACTCCATACGAGATTGAATCAACAGTACTTAAGAGTAAAAAATAATTTGCATCCAATTCAAAACACTACAGACCTGGAGTAATTAGGTTAAAATTTTGATTTGTAAACTGTAAAAAAATTTAAACCGCGAATTTCTCAAATATTATCTAGCCGAAATAGGATTTTAAACTCGGTAAAATATAAAATCAAATTGAACCATACAAACATTTAGCTTAGCTTGACTCGTGTAGGAACTCTCTCTTTCACAACCTTATTAGGTATTTGGATAATATTTGGTTGAAGTTAAAAAACAAAAGTAACTGAAAAAGATTATTTAAAAGTTGAAGTTGACATGACCTTCGTTAAAAAGGTTGAGAATTTGTCAATAAAATTTATTTATTTCACTTGAAATAGTTCTCCAACAAGGCAACCAGTTTTCCAGAATTTTTACTGTATTTTCGACGCCGATTACACCAACTCTTAGTCGAGCTTCCGTCTATTCATTCATCTGACCATAAATCAACTACTTTTGATTTTGAAATATTTTCCTTTATTAATCACTCAAGATCTGAAGTATAAAGATAGATAATTATTAATTAAAAAAAATTGCAATTTATTTGCTTAATAGACACGCAAATTAAAAAAATCATACCTATACTTAAGAATAAAATACTTCAAAAAGCACACATATGACGAAAATTTTTTGTTAGAAAAAAGAATAAGTTCCGCTCCTATTAACAGAAGGGCCCTTCCACTCGACACCGTCTTATTACCAACTGACTTTCGTCCCTGCTCGATGGGTGGGTCTCGCAATCAAGCTATCTTCTGCATAGGCCAAATATAGAGCTATATAAGCTCCCGTTTAGCCATAAAATTTGGGAGATATTTTTCAGATTTTATCTTCAAATATTTGTTTGTTTATAAATTTTAACCATTTTTGGTAGATTTTGAAAACAAAATCTTCAAATCCCAAAAACAGCTCTAAAGTAGTTATTGAAGTTTTCTACTCACAAAACTTCAAATTCTTTTCAAGTAAAATACATGTCCAAATACAATTTCAACTTTAAAAATTCATTTTTCATTTCATATTCAAAAACTCATTTTTTCAAGTTTCAACCAAATCTATATCGAAACGCTAACAAAGAATGGTGTTGACAAGGGGATGTAGCTCAAATGGTAGATACGGGGATCGATACCCTGCATATCCACATTTTGAATAATCTAACCTGACGTTTTTGTATCTATATTTTTTTCTCTTTTAAAGACGATGTAGATTAGATTTTTCTTTAAATTGATTTATCCGGTCAGATAAAATGGAATGGATGGTATATAGAAAGCTAGGAATATATACCTGATTGATCTCGAAAATAGCTTTGAATACAACATGACCAGCAGTAAAATTTCGACATAAAGTTAACAACTTACATTGAGGCATATTCACAAACACTTTGATACGTGTCATTTGGTAATACTAAACAAGTGAAAGAAATCTGCAAAATGGGCGTTTGATAATTTTGAGAATTAGAGCTGAATAAATTGAGGGATTAATGTACGAAACTAGAAATTAAAGAGAAAAATTAACCTGATGTTTTGCAGATGTAGTGGTGCCTTCGTCTTTACCAAATGGTGAGATTGAAGCTCAGGACCAATTTGGCCATTTTATAAAGATATCTTTGCACAAATAACCGGCGGGGTTCTCTGTTTGTAAAGTGGTTAGATTTTAAAATACCTCAAATAAATTTTAGAGAGATTTTCATAAAGCACTATCTTTTAGTAGTAATTCCCCATCTATAAATACCATTTGCTATATTACGGATTATAGATACCTTTTCTGTGGTTATAAGATGTATTTGATGTATTTAACCTATTGTATTCACGAATACAATAGCAAAAATAGGCGTGAATCAGGGCAGTCCAGCTAATTAGTTGTTGTATTAGAGTGTATTCGACTGTATTCATGGAGTGAAACATGAGATTACAGTTGGACAGATTATTGTATTTGACTATATTCACGGCGTGAAATAGGAGATTATACTGGTTTTAAAACGGAAATTGAATCAATTAACATAATAGACTCCTAATATAACCCAACAAACTCAATTATAACATACAAATTTTAAATTTTTCAGTTATAAAAAAGTCTCAACCGAAAAATAGTCCAAAAACATAGCAATCTTCAGAAATATTATATAATACATCGGAATACATAAATTATATTAATTAAAAAAAACATATGAATACATTCATGGCATATAGAGAGACAATGAATACAATGAAATACATAGAATACAATGGGATACATTGAAATACAATGAGAAAAAAAGACAGTGAATACAATGAAATACATGGAATACAACGAGATACATTGAATTACAATGAAAAAAAAAAGACAATGAATACAATGATATACATGAAAATACAGCGTGATATGTTGAAAATACACTAAAATATATTAACAGAAAATCAAATTGCTCATCCCCAAAATCCGTCATCTTTGTTCAAGAACAAACCCTAATTTCCGGGGAATCCGCCGTCAAGCAAAAACCCATCGTAGCTTTTGTAAGACCTTAGCTTTGATTCGTGTATTTTCAAAGGATGACGAAAAATACAATCATAGGATGAAGAGGGCGGTACCATCGTAGCTTTTGTAAGCCCTTAGCTTTGATTCGATTTGCAATTGCCTTTGGGGTTAGAAATCGTTTTTCCCCATTTTTGAATTTGGAATTGAGATAACCAAGTTCAAATCCGACGGAAAATCTAGGAGATGAAAGGAGAGAGAGAGAGAGAGTGAGAGAGAGAGAGAGAGACACACACACATACAACAGGATTTCGCCGGAGAGGAGGAGGTTCCCAAATCCTAGCCAAGAGAAGCGATGGTCTGTCAATGAATCCGGTATTATTTGGAAGTGTGATAACCCAAAATGTCATCTTTAAATTAAATAATTATCTTGGTATTTTAAGACCTTGAAAAGCGCTATCAATAAATCCTCAACTTGCATGCGCAATCTGTATAATTTTCCGGAAGGTTCTTATGTGAAAAATGGATTAAATTGTGAACTAGAGCTTTAAAACTCAACTGAATTGACTTCGGTCAATATTTTGGGCAAACAAACCCGGATAAAAGTTTTGACCATTCCGATAGTTCTGTATCGTGATTTGGGACATGGTCATATGCCCGAAATTGAATTTGGAGGTCCCTAGATCAAATTATCGCCATTTAACGGAATCTAGAAATCTAAGGTTAAAGATTTCTTAAGTTTGACCGGAGATTTGACCTTTTGATATCGGGGTCGGAATCCAGTTCTGAAATTTTTCATAGCTTTGTTATGTCATTTATGACTGGTGTGCAAAATTTGAAGTCAATCGGACTTGATTTGATAGGTTTTTGCATCGAATATAGAAGTTGGACGTTCTTAGTTTCATTAGGCTTGAATTGGGGTGTGATTCAGGGTTTTAGCATTATTTGATGCGATTTGAGGTTTCGACTAGGTCCGTATCATGTTTAGCACTTATTGGTGTATTTTGTTGAAGTCCCGAGGGCCTCGGGTAGATTTCGGAAGGTCAACGGGTAGAAAAAGCTGTTGAAATTCTCTTTGGGAAACTGCTGTCTTTTTTTTTTTTACAGCACCATGAACAGTGCCCCCGACATTTTCTGGACAAATTCTTAAGTTTTAAAAATGGGACTCGTCCCATTTTTCATTTTTATCAAATTGGAGCTCGGCGAGAGGCAATTTTCAGAGAAAACAACGGGGTAAGTGTTCTTAACTTAATTTTGGTTAGATTACCCGAATCTATTACTAGTTTTGGCATTTAATAGGTGATTTTAGTTGGGAAAATTTTGAAAAACCCTCTTGGTTTAATTTGAAGATTTGAGGGTCGAATTGATGTCGGATATTAGTAAAATTGGTATGATTGGACTCGTGGTTGGATGAGGTTTCATATTCCATAATTTTTGTTAGGTTCCGAGACGTGTGCCCCACAAATGAAGTTTTAGTGCAATTTCGAATTTTTAATGGAAAATGTAGAATTTCATATGGAATTAATTCCTATAATTTTTATTAACTAAATCGAATTGTTTATGACTAGATTTGAGAATTTCGGGCACTAATTCTTGGGGTAAAGGCTTGTTGAAATTTTGAATTGGTTGCAAAGCGAGGTAAGTGTTTGGTCTAACCTTAGCTTGAGGGATTAGGAGTTCTGTCTTATTTGCTACATGTTAATTGTGGAGTACGATGTATAGGCATGGTGACGAGTATCTATACGTTGGTGTCAAACATGCCCGTGAGTCTTGTATTATAATTGTTATGACTCTGTTGTGGTTTATTGCGCTTCATATGTTATTTTCACCATTGTTCCCTTGCCGGGATGTTTGTTTGATATTAAATTGGTATCTATTTTTGAAAATTGGTAATGAATTCTAATAAGAAGGGATTGTGAGTGGTAATTGGTCGGGCTTGCCTAGCATCGTGTTGGACGCCATCACGACCGGGATTGGGGTCGCGACAGGAAGAGAGAAGGACATGTGTCAAATTAGAGAGAGAAAGAAAATAGTGTAACTGAATAGCGTATTTAGTGGCTTAGGGTAGGAGGTACCAAAATTAGATATTTTGTTATAAACAATAAAAGGTATCTATAGAATATAATTTTTTTAAATAATATTTATTTAAAATAAATAAGGTGTTAACCTTTGCTATAGGAAGTAAAAATTTCTAAATTTTATACGAGGTACGGGTTTTTTTCCGCCATTTAAATAATACAGATTTTGTAGCTGAAGAACAATTTCCAGCAGACAACCCACCGCCTCAACAACAAGAAGCAGAGGGTTCATTTTCTAATGGGCTTTTTCAATGAGAGTAAATCGAATAATTGTCGGGTTATTTGTAACGTTAGTGTAAAATCAGCTATTATTTTTTTTGTTTGTTTTTATTTTGTAGATTTATGATGTTCTAATTAGTTGTTCGGACTCTTCATTTTGTGTTGTCGCACCCGTGTTGACACATGAGTGTGGGTATGAGATCCATACCAGATTTTGTCAATTGATTTTGGGTACTTTGACCAAAATCGACGGAAAAATTCGAGATAGATACAACAATTTCTTAATCAAAACAAAAGCTATAGTGGAATTTAATTTAGGCATATTCAGTAGGTTTAACATTCATGATTTAACCCAGTTGCCCAAAATACCACTAAATTTTCAATTGATATTAAATTCTGAATTCATAATTTCAACAGTACAATGTACTTAGGCTAAACCTCTAATCCATTACTCAAATTGTCACTCAACTATCCAAATTATCTCTTAAAGTCACTTTTCTTTCGTTTGTAACAACAAAGTCACTGAACTATGCCTATTGCACTCATAAGGTCACTCAATTAGATTTTTCAAATTTTGGATTGCCACCTATTTTACCCTCCAAATTATAAATATTTATCTTCTTTTTATTTTTTAAAAACTTTTAATATTTTGAACCATCAAGTTTATGAGATAATTTGGGATAACTGAGTGATCATTTGAGTGATTGACTCCTAAACCTCTCAAAGATTTTGAATCATCAAGTTTAAATCATGTATCTGCGAGCAAAGTTATCCCATAGACGTGGAGCAGTGGCGGAGCTAAGTGTGTTGAAGGGAGTTCAATTGAATCCACTTCATCGAACAATTACACTGTACAAATAGGGTAAAAATAAACTTTGATTTTATATATACAAATAGTTGATTACTAATTCCATTATATAAGAGAATTATTGGTATCATATTGGAGATTATAGGTTTTAGAAGATTATTAATCTCTTTGTTATTAAACCATAGGCTGGTTTGCTATTCTTATCCAACTGTAAAGTCCAGTCCGCTTCTTAGAGATTTATTTTTCTTCCAATGTCAACTTTTTTTAGTAATTAAATTTTATTATTACTAGGGAAAATATACAAGTATAGTAACAACCCTATCAAATACTCACTTAGATTTTGACATGCAGCCCCAAATCTAGTGTCCTCATTACTACACGCCTACTTTGCTATAACAATCTAAAGGTAAAACTTGAAATCCTGTAATTTCCTAACTAGTTTAGATTTCAAAATTCCTCGACAGTGCACCTCTTGAACTATCATTCTAGTCATCTCTTCCCAGCTTCTTTGTTTTCCACGAAATATTCTCTAGTTTCTTTCTTGCCAAATGTAGTACACATTGCACGTTAGAAGGATTCTATATATTATGGATATTTGTTGCTTGCCTGCTACATGCCTTACAACCCATTGTATCTTTTCATTCCACCCCTTCAATAGCAAAACGTTGCGGCTCTAATACTGTTCCCCCAACAGGAATCCCATATATGTTACCCTCATCATATTTGTCCCATCCACCAACAATCTGAAAGTACAAGAGGGGAGGGGGGAGTGTGAATTGTAAATATTTAAACTTAATCGCTTTTTAGTTGACTAATTTATTGAGAAGTCGACTAGATATAATAATTCAACAGATATAGTAACAGGAAGTAAATTGCAGAAAGTAAATGCATGAATTAAAGACACCAAGATTTTATACTGGTTCGGATTCAATGTGAATCCTAGTCTAGTCTCCTTGGGTTGCAAGGGAGTTCTATTTTAGTAAATGTGTTTCTCCGAGTACAGTTGTAGTGAATTTGCACACAGTTTCTCTAGCACTCGTTTTTGATACAATATCTCACCAGTGTTATGCTCTCTTTTCTTCCCTGACTTGTTACACAACAGATCTTAGTGAACTACAATGTTTGTTTGCAGTAGAATAAAGAGAGTGATTTTTGGTTCGATCAAAGTATGTCATACTAGGGTTTAAGGCGGTATAAATACTTTGATGGATAGTCGAGGCTGACAATCCAAGAGATCTGATCCTTGGAAAGAAATTGATTATTTCCAAGAATAAGATAGCTAGCCGTTGCTTCTCCTTGATTTCCTTCCTTCAGCAGAAGTATGAATGAAGACTTGCTCCTTGATTGTTGGTTCTTCCAAAATTAGTCACATACCAATTTTCTCATAACTTTCGATCTACCGGAATGCTGGCCTTGATTTGTGCCTTAAATTTAGGCTTGCTTGATTCTCTCCATCGCAGCTAGTCGTTACTCTTTGCTGAGTGATTGACTGCTTGAATTCCTTCCAGATTTGCGAGTCCTTTCCTTAGTTGTCCAGATTTGCTGATTGTATGGTAATCTTTGCTGATTGATTTCTTCCCTTGTTCATCAGGATTGACTCCAGCAGTCTTGTGGTATCTTCTTGACTTCTTGTAATTGATTTCCTGCACATGTATATTATTTGCATCATTAAAACTAGATCTAACACAATCCTTCCTGTTTGACGCTTAGCCTTATTATTATAGGGTAACGAACTAACAAAGTTTGCAGCTGATTTTACAGTTGTTGGCTGGCCAAGTTGAATTCGGAAGTGGCGAACGTAATCTGATACTATTAGTGCATCGTCAGCGCAAACATAGACATTATCAGCTAGCTGATCAGTTATCTTCACTTATCTAGTTATTCGAGCCTTACGGGCATTTTGAAGAGTTCGTGCAACATAGGAAACTGGTATTTCGAATTGCGCAATACAACTGAGTTCTCGTTACAACTTCCCCTGCCCAGAGCCTTGTTCCTGTTAAGACTTACTATTCGTCTTGATGGAAAAAATTATTATTGCTGGAAGCATCAGATCAAAGTTTTCAAAAGCAATTGAATATTGCATATGTGCTCAGTGAGCCTTACCCGAACATTCTTGAAAACTGACAGAAATGGGTTGATAATGACTACCTTTGCTCTTACAACATATTGAACTCTCTATCCGACAAGCTTTTTGAAGAATACTCAAAGAAGAGTTACAGTGCCAAAGAACTGTGAGAAGAGCTTTGATCAACTTATGATGAGGAATTTGGAACGAATTGAAGAGTTCCGAAGTTAACAAATATTTGTAGTTCAAAATGGTTGATGGCATAGCGATTCTTGAGCAGGTTCACAAGATTGCCGGTTCTCTCATGGCATCAGGAATCTGGATAAATGAGAACTTCCACAAACTTTCCCCCTCTTGGAAGTACTGTCATGCAATGTTAGTGCATGAAAATGTTCTGTCTCTCGACATGTTAATGCATCAACAAAGAGTGGAAGAAGATTGTTGCAATCGCTGCAGAAATGATAATCATGAGAAGAGAGTTGGAGCAAAGAAAAAGGGTTGACAAAGAAGCAGTGGTATAATTGTGGCAAGGAGGGGCACATCTCAAAAAACTTTAGAGAAAGAAACTATCAAGTTTCTGCGAAGAGCAATAGGAGGGAAAGCGAAACCATCCCTGTTGTCACTAAAACCAAGATTAACGGGAAGACAGACGAACTTGTAGCGACTGTTACTGGTGTTAAGAGCAATGAGAAGAAGTTTGATAAAATTAGTCCTTAGGTCAAATACTAGCATGGTTGAAGAATCTTAAAGTTGCTGCCATAAGTCACGGGTTCGAGCTATGAAATCAGCCTCTTGCAGAAATGTAAGGTAAGGATGCGTACAATAGATCTTTGTGATCCGGCCCTTCCCCTGATCCTGCACATAACGGGAGCTTAGTGCACCGGGATGCCCTTTTCTTTCAAGTAGTGCATTGTAATAGTCAAATCTTGTTCATACTCAATGTGCTTCCAATGAGGATAATAAATACTCATACATAGTCTACATTGACATTCTTCATGTGCCCAAATCCTTTACCAAAGAGAAGTTATTTAAGTGCTGTTGGACACATTGTAAAATATTTTGAGCATCCAATGGAAATCGTTTAAAACTCTTATGAATCTATTTGGATGTTCTTAAATGAATGCCTGATGTAGAATTTAATTTAATCTCACACCCTCTGAACTTTGATTTTGGGTACATGAATACGGACGTATCAAACGTCGTCAGCTATGATATCATGTGAAAGAATTGAACCATCTAACCTTTTTAATAAGAGTTGAGTGCCTTAATTTTGAATGTCGTAACATATTAATTCTACTACTAGTATATTAAGTAACTTGAGAACCTTTTTTTTTTGTTTCCGATCCGATGTCCGGCACCCCATTGAGGCCCAACTAAATTCGAATTTGCACCGGAAAGTCTCATATTGAGGGGTAAAGCTCCTTAAAAAGCATTATATAACCAGAAATAACCTGATGAACAATTGTAATAACTTTGTAACGACCGTTCCTCGTTTTTTGGGTTTCAGGGCCATAAAAAGGAATTTTGGACGATTTCTAATTTTTCGTGTGTTAATGCCCACATCATCTTCATGAATTGACCAGTAGCTCACTTTAACTGTCAAAATGGGTCTTCACTCACCATCCTGAACTCTTTTCGAATTTTCACTATGGAAATTCACAAAATTTTGGATAAGTGATGAAATAAGCTATTAGGGAAGTAGCAGGAATCAAGAAACGCAAATGCACTACTTGCATGTCCTGACAGAATTGGCGTAAATATTATCTTTACCATAACAATATTTGGATATTATGGAACTCCATTTTGTCAAAATTTGCATGAAACTTTACCTCACTTGTTCCGGAAGGAATTTAATGTAAAAGGAATTAAATATTGTGCAGTGTGGTATTTTTAGCTGAATTACTTATACCTAACATGATTTGACATTCTTACTTTTTTCTTTTGGTGTAGGTTGTTAGTGGTATTTTGGGAACTTTGACGTAATTGATAGAATGAGAGATTTGACGTAACTGGTAAAGTTGCTCATGTGATTAGGAGTTCACGAGTTCGAGTCGTCGAAACAGTCTCTTGCAGAAATGCGTAATAAGGTTGCGTATAATAGACCCTTGTGGTTTGACCCTTCCTCGAATCCTGCGCATGGCGGGAGAATAGTCGACAAAGATGCCTTTAGGCAAAGTCTATGTACTCCTCATCCCCAATTCTCTCTGTACTTACCCCTCCCTGCGGAATAAGTTGATTCCGATAAATCCTCTTCTCGAGAAGACAAATTAGTAAAATACACTTGTTAATCTGTTAGAGGCTCTAAAAACAGGCAAATGCCAGCTTTTGAGCTCTTTTAGTGGGAATTACCTAGGAATATCGTTTTTTTCCTGTGTCATGTCCTTGAGTGTGTGTTCTATCTTTATCCCAAAAATTAATGAATTACTTTGGAGCAGAGTTAGGTTAGTAAATATTAAAAAAAATAATCACAAACAAATGCGTAAAATAAATAAAATAAAAAAGCAAAGCAAGGAGTTCGTCTCCTATCCTGTACCCATATCACATTTCTAACTAATGAAAAATAAACACCAATTTACTTTAATCATGAGGAGGGATCAATCCAGATGCAGGATTTTGGTTGGATCAAGTTGTAACAATTTGAACTTGGGAAAGCTGCGTTGATTGAGTAATCCAAAGAGTAATATTTGTGAGTGGCCAAACAATAGAAAACGCCCTTATTGTTGCCATGAAACATTGGAAAATATATCTTATTTCCTAACCCTCGTGCAACGCAAGGTTTCAAGTAAGAAGCTCCAAAGCTCACAAATAGTGTTTTATTATCCGAACTTGCTATTTTTTCCCTCTCCAAAATCCTTTTACTTATGTCGTACTTGTACCTCCAAACCTCTACTTTTCTTTCTTCGTAAGTTAGCAATACAACTAATATTCCTCCATTATCTACATCTTCTACCAAGTAAGACTGTCGAATTGAGCTTCTTTTTCGACGTGGCAAGTATTTCCCATAAAATTCCCAGATAGGTGTCTCTACAGCTGAGTTTTCCTTGATATTTAGTATTCCCAAATTTCCTTTATCACCAAATATCCAAACAATATTATTTTTGAAAAACACCGGATTATGGCACCCAGATAACATGAATGATCCTTGCTTATTTCCATCTTCATTATAAAAGTCATGATACGTCCAACTACTCTCTCCAACTTTGATGATGTATATCGCTGGCGGAGAGCCAAAATTTTCAAAACCAATGACAAAACAATCCGATGATGAGGAGTCCGGGAAACACGAAAATGTCCAAGACGGGAAATGATTCTCCACATCCTCTAGTAGATCAGGGAGTTCAATTATGTCATTACTAATGGGATTGAAAAAGAACATGCCACGGTTGCCATGACTCACGAGCAACCAATTAGCGTTTGCGCTACGAATTCGGGCACCCTTTAATTTTGGGATATCCATCTTGTGAGTTATGACATTGTACACCGGATGAAAGGACTCTATAATGCCAGTTTCTTTATTTAAGGTCATCAAACAAGGCGACGATGGGGAATCATGTATCGGAGGTGGGAGTGGAGACGATAGGGACTTGAATCGCCATCTTTTACAAACAGCAAGAAAAGCAAAATAATCACCAGCAACGAGACGTGATGATATTAATCTGAGTATGTCTGTTGGAACATAATCAGACCACAATTCATCATAATCTGCACCCTCCATTGAATGGTGTGAAAAAATCACGAATTGGACTTCAAAGCTTAAATTTGACAAAGAACTAATTGGCAAAGGACTCCTTACCTTATTTAAACTACAACTGGCAAAGGAATCCTTTTCTTATTTAAATAGCAAAGCAATGAGTATTTTCCTTCTTTAAAAGTTTTGGTACAAACCCTGTCAAACGTATAACTGGTTTTATTATTTATGAGATCAGAGGAAATCCTAATTAGTTATTAGAAAGGAAATTTTTTTTTTTACCCTTTCCGTACGTCCAAGTAGTAACTTCTAATTCCTTTTCCTTATTGTATTTGGAATCCATTACTTATTCTATTTAAGCTCATGAAACACACACCTTATTCTTATTAGTGTTTAGAACGAGGTTGCCCCAAAAAACATAACGACGTTGCAATGTAAGTTTTTTAGTGCTTTCCTTGGCTTCTTTTTACCTTCCTTTTTGTATTTTGCTTTACAACTTGTTTGGATAGTTGTTATTTATTGTGTTGTATCATATTGTTATTTTAGATAGAATGTTTGTTTTGATTGGTACTTAAATTTTATTGTATCATATCGTTAAATCAATCGTTATGTAACGACGAAAAGTACCACTTTATGGAATGACGGATTTGGCGTAGTGGCGTTGTTACCTTGCTTTTTTCTCTCATCTTATATTTTCTTATTTAAATAATCATATTTTATCCTTTGCCATACTTTTTTATATAGTAATTCTACTCCGTATCATGTTTTTTCTCAATAATATTACAAATTTATTCTTATACGTAACATTATAAAACGACAGGAAATGACACAATCTATCCAAACATTATATTTATTAAACAATATAATATAATACAACAGTATAATATGATATATTATGAAACGACATGTAATCGCAATCCAAACAAGTTGTTTGATAGTTTTCTTTAACTTCCTAGCAACTCTTTAGAGGTATTTACAAGTTTAAAGGTTTGCAATTATTAATACCAAGAGTACTTTTTGCTTTGCGTGGAATCTAAACGTTATTTTTTTTTTTTACTTTAAGAGTAAAATCTAATGTAACGTTTTTCCCTTTTAAACTTTAAATTAGCAGCTTCATGCCCGTAGTAGATCAAAATTTTGTTTTAACAACTTAAACGATTTGGAGTATTTAAGTAAAATTTATCTAAAATTTTGATTTCAATAAACTAAAACCACTTGTATCTTTTATTTTGAAAGAAATCGGTTCTAGAAATTAAATCTCTTGATATTCTGAAATAAAATAGTAAAACTTTACTAGATTTGTGTTTACCTTTCGTCCTTTTTTTTTCCTCTTCTTGAAATAGAGAAATATTCCACCTAAGCGACTGTTAGCATGTACAATAAAGCCAGTTGAGTTTGTTAAAGTTTGTAACAATTAAATTCCTTGCTAATATTTTGTGATTGGCTTAGAACATTCAGTATTATTATCTTTCTTTTGCAGAGAAAGAAAAAAAAGAAAGATGAGGTTGGAAGAATACAAAAACGAAAAGTCAAAATATAGTCTACCTCCTGATTTTGCACCAGCACACCCTTGGCTTGTTATTTGTCATGGAAATAACATGCAAAAGAAAACATTTTTTAGTATATCAGAGGATCGGTATTATGTGTACACTATACCTGAGCTTCAAAATAAAAGAATTTGTGCTTATGCTGATGAGTGGTTGGTGTTACTAGATTTTGATTCTCGTGATTGTTGCCTTTGGAATCCTACTTCAAAGGATAAAATTCAGCTCTCACCAGTCCCTAAATACGACAATCTGAAGTGCCTCTTATCCGCACCACCCTATGGTCCTGAATGTCGTGTTGTCTTCCTAATTGATGACACGGATGCTGAGATACCTGATGGCATGAATGTGATGCAACCTACACTATACTTCTGCAAACCGGGTTATAATAAAGAATTTCATAGACAAGATTTGGAACCAATTGCTGGAGTCGACAAGTTGCATCTCTGGACAAGTTTCAAGAAAAAAATCTACGGATTGACATACCAAAGATCAATTCTAGTACTTTTGGATCTAGATATTGACTCGGGAATGGTAAGAGTTACACCAATAGTTAACCAGCCTGTTTATGATTATAGCCAATTCTTAGACATGCTATGCTATTGCGGATACCTCATTCAATCCTCATGTGACGATGGTGATATATTGTTATATGTTCACCAGTTATATTATGGCAGGCTCATGCAGGAGGAGGTATACGGATTTCTTATATTTCGATTTGATTTTGTTAAAAAAGCATGGGTAAAAGTGAAAAATATTGGCGAAACTGCAATTTTTCTATGTGGTTACTGGGGAAGAACTTTCTCCACAAGAGGCACTAATCTTAAAAGAAATTCCATCTACTTCACGGAGCATGAAGGTCGTTGTCTTTACGTTTTCAATCTTGAAACACATAGTATATCGGTATCCCTCCCTTGTCCAAATGTTAGCAAGAAAAACTCGTGGTTTTACTGGTTAAATATCGCTTCATCCAAATAATTTGTTTGATTTTAAGGTTCCTGTCTTTATTGTTGAGGATATATAGTTTTCTTATAATAACATATTTTGCGTCCAATTCCAACTATTGAAATGCTCTTTGTGGTTTTGTTCGTTATTTTTGTATTCTTAGTTACTGTAAATCAGCTTGTAAACATCTTTCCTACTTTTCTTCTTAGAGGAAGAACTAAAGAATTCCTTTTACAAAAAAACAGATTATATTTTAAAATATACTGACATAGTATTGTAAAAGTATCTTGAAATGTTTAAACAAGTTTACAATTACTAAAATTCAAAGAATGTATTTTATGGAAATTTACAAGTAAAAACTCCAAAGTTGCATAAATAATTAGTTGAATGTATGTTGTAGATTTAAAAGGAAAAACAAAAACTTCATTTGACAATACGCCTCCAAACCCCCGTTTCAGCTTGAAATAATTCTCTCTTAAAGTTTAAGTTCTAATCCCAAATCCATATCGCCAAATGTCAACTTGAATATATTGCTTAAGTTTTTGCAAGTTATGGCAAAACAGGTAACAAAAAAGTCAAAAGCATATAATGCATTTATTTTCATAATAACATTAATTAGTAATATAATTGAAGTACAAACTACAAATTAAACCATATTCGGTGAAACTTGGCTTTGTAAGAGACAAGTACGGTTGAAGTAAAGCACGACAATTAAGAGCCTAATTAATAATCATGCGCAAATATAGTTTGCTTAATTACCATTCGTAGCTACAGTTCAACTATTATCAGCTTGTATTCAGACGTGTAACGAATACAACCTGTATCATTCGTAGAAGCTCTCGTTGAGAGTCGAAATCAAGATCTTCACTTAGGAAACGGGTGCTCTAACCAATTGAGCTATGAGAGCTTGTTGTTCTCTTGCTTCAGTTTAAAATAATTGATCTCATGTGAATTTGCTATAAAATATAAATATAGTTACAAATGATAATTTAAAATATATATATATATATATATACAGTGCAAATGTTTGATGTGTTGTGTAAATTTTCCTTTAATGAACTATGAGCATAGTTCAAGCTAATTAATCGAAATTTGACGTATTAATGCAAGACTCATTCTGAAAAAATCCACCTACGAATCGCAGACGATATGGAGTGTTTTCAAATAAAACTACTCCTATTTCTCAAGTTCCGTTCAATATTATTATAGGTACGAATTGAAGAATTATTCCATCCACTTCAATTTGTATAAACATATTTGACTGAGTACAGATATTTAAGAAAAAAAGGTTTTTGAAACATATGGTCTTAAACATGCCTGTCATGACGACATTGTATGGTTATAAGACTTCTGAAACTTGTGGTCTTACACAACTATATCATTTGTGTGGTTACGAAAACTTCTATTAAAGGTAATATTAAAAGCCTAAATTAATCAAAAGTGATGTAATGAGAGCAATTAAAGATTTCTTCACTATTAGTAAGCTATATAAAGTCATATATTGCACTGCAATTACACGGGTACCTAAGGTAAGCAATCCTACAACAAGAAGAGATTTCAGACCTATTGCCTATTGCTCAGTCCTATATAAGATTATCTCAAAGGTGCTGACAAACAGATTACAGAAAGTCACAGCAAACATCATTAATGAAGCACAAGCTAGTTTCATTCCTGGGAGGAAAATTGCAGACAACATCATCGTGGCTCATGAGCATGTCAAAGTTTATACAAGGAAGAATACCTCTCCTAGATGCATGATCAAAAAAGACCTGACCAAGGCCTATGATTATGTGGAGTGGATCTTCTTGGAACATGTCATGGTTGAGCTAGGATTCCCTAGAAGATTTCAAGACTGGTTCTAACCTGTGTTAAGACTGTGAGCTACTCAATTGTGGTGAATGAAGAGCCTTCAGTTCCTTTCCCAGCAACTAAAGGACTGAGACAAGGTTATCCCATTTAACTTTTTCTATTTGCAATTGTAATGGAATACTTGAGTAGAAATCTTGGATTACGAATGTCACGACCCGGATTTCTCACCCTCGGGAGTCGTGATGGAGCCTACTAATGAAAGCTAAGCAAGCCAACTATTTGAACAAATTACCTTTTTCCCATTTTTAATCCTTTAAAAATTATGAAACAATAGCTTATAAATAGCGGAATTTAAACAAGCGGAAGAAACAATAAAACCATTTAAATATATCTAATACAACTTCTTAAACAAAGACTACCCAGAACTGGTGTCACAACTTTACAGACGGTCTAGGAATACTACAAACAAGATCCGAAAAATAAATGCAACACTGTTTCTGAATTACATAAATGAAACAGGAAGAAAGGATAGAGGGAGACGTCAGGGCCTACGGACGCCTGCAGGACTATCTTGGATCTCCGTATGGGCTGAAGGCAGCCACCCAAGCTAAGGTCCAAAAGCTACTGCACCGGGATCTGCACACAGTGCAGAGTGTAGTATCAACACAACCGACCCCATGTGTTGGTAAGTGCCTAGCCTAATCTCGGCGAAGTAGTGACGAGGCTACGACCAGACTACCCAATAAACCTATGCAGTTAAATCGTATACAACGAAAAATAAAAGTAGAAATATACCGTTAAGGATGGGAGGGGAAAACATATTGCGGGGACATCGAATAATAATAGAAGAACAACAAATAAGTATGAGAATCACCACAGTTCAATTAAAAATAGGAAGGGGGAATCATGCTGCGGGGTACAACATATATCAATAGGAAACCAACCATTAAATATAGAGAAATCATAACTCAGTTATCAATAAAAATCAGAAAATTAAAGAAAAGTGCACGGCATCACCCTTCGTGCTTTAACACTCTCTCACCAAAACAATATACGGCATCACTCTTCGTGCTTTAAAACACTCTCACCAAAATAATACACGGCATCACCCTTCGTGCATTACACTCTTCCTTACTCAAGCAACAATCACAAAGCAATTAGGGCAAAGGAATCAATAACATCACAATAAAGTCAAGTAACGATAGAAAATTAGTAAATAAACATAAAGGACACCATAATACAATTATCAGCAAGAATCAGGAAAATCAAGGACAAGCGCACGGTATTATCCTTTGTGCTTTTACTCTCGTCCGCGTCATAAAATCAATATAAATGGCACGGCATCGCCCTTCGTGCTTTACCTCACATAATCATGACACAGAATGATCCTTCATGCATTATCACTCATATAAAGGCACGGAAGGGTACATCGTGTGGCACGACATCACCCTTTGTGCTTTAATACTTTCTTACCAAAATAATGCACATCATCACCATTCGTGCTTTACACTCTTCCTCACCGAGGAAACAATCATAAGCAATAAGACAAGGAAATAAATAAAATTTGCAATAAAATTCCGGCAAGGGAACAATAGTTCAAAAATCAAATCTCGGCAAGGGAACAATATCAAAAGCATCAATATCCCGGCAAGGGAGATAGTATTAAAAGCAACAACATCTCGGCAAGGGAGACAATATAATAATTCTCTTCTATTTTTTCACTTTTACTTCACAACTTGAGCCAATGCTCTAAAAGGTTCAATTACCACTTGTACTTTTACATTTCATTATACAACTTGAGTCAACGCTCCTCAATGTTCAAATATCACTATTACTTCCACAAACTTTGCCCAACAATAGGAATCATCACCAAGGCATGAATAATACAACAAAGCCATAATAATCATAATATAAGACTCACAGGCATGCTTGACACCAACGTATAGATACTCGTAACCATGCCTATACGTCATACTCAACAAATACCACATAGCAAATAGGACTCGACTCCTAATCCCTCAAGCTAAGGTTAGACCAAACACTCACCTCGATGACACGAACACAATTAAAGTCTCAACTATTGCTTTACCTCTTGATTCCACCACCAATTCGCTCGTATCTAGCCACAAGTTACTTAATTACATCAATAAGTGCTAATTGAATCAATTCTAATGCTTGAAAATAAGTTTTCTAAGTTTTCCCCAAAAAGTCAAAAATTGCCCCCGGGTCCATATGGTAAAAAACCCGAGGTTCAAACCAAAACCCGATTACCCATTCTCCCACCAACCCAAATATATAATTTGTTTTGAAATCGGACCTCAAATCGAGGTCCAAATCCCCAAAAGTTGAAAAACCTTGGTTCTACCCAAAACACTCAATTTCCCCCATGAAAATCATTGATTTTGAGTTGAAATCATGTGAAAAGATGTTAAAGATTAAAGAAAACAAGTTAGAAATGACTTACAATCGATTAGGAAAAGAAGTTGTCTTTGAAAAATCGCTCAAGAGTGTTTTGGTTTTGAAAGAGTGGGAAAACTGGCTGAAATGCGTCTAAGTTATGAATTTATAGGTTGCAGGTATCGCAATTGCGACCAGGGTTCGTAATTGCGAACCCAGACTCTGTTATGCTCGCATTTGCAAAGTGACTTTTGCATTTGCGAAGTTACTTTTGCGATTGATCTGTCGCATTTGCGACGACTCGCTAAAACGGGGGACATCGCATTTACGATGAATACCTCGCATTTGCGAGGAAACGCTGGCCTAGGCTATTTCACATTTGCGACTCACCCCACACATTTGTGAACCAGGCTTCGCATGCGAAGCCTGCATGCCGTAACACCCCAGTTCAAATCAGCAACACCCTAAGTCCAAATTCCACTCCGTGACCTATCCAAAACTCACCCGAGCCCTCGGGGCTCCAAACTAAGCATGCACACCAACCTAAAAACATCATACGAACTTGCCCGTGTATTCAAATCACCAAAATAACATCAACAACTATGAATTTAGCATCAAAATCATGAAGTTACTTAAGAACATCAAACTTTCCAATTTTCTCAAATAAGGTCCGATTCACGTCATTTCAAGTCCGTTTCTTACCAAATTTCATAGACTCATCTTAAATCCCACATAAGACTTATACCGGGCTCCGGAACCAAAATACGGGCCCGATACCATCGAATTTCAAACACACTTCATTTCCAAAGCTCATAAATAATTCCAAAAAATAATTTTCATTAAGAATTTGTTTCTCGGGATTGGGACCTCGGAATTTGATTCGGGGCATACGCCCAAGTTCTATATTTTCCTACGGACCCTATGGGACCGTCAAATCACGGGTCCGGGTCCATTTACTAAAAATGTTGACTGAAGTCAACTTAAACTCATTTTAAAGGCAAAATTCATTATTTTCACAAATTTTCACATATTGGCTTCCTGGCTACGCGCCCGGACTGCGCACGTAAATCGAGGTGAGACAGAAAGAGATTTTTAAGGGTTCAGAATGCAGAATTTATTTTAAAACAAGTGATGACCTTTTGGGTCATCACATTCTCCACCTCTAAAACAATCGTTCGTCCTCGAACGGACAGGAGAAAGAAGTACCTGAGTCGGGGAAAAGATGGGGATAATGGCTTTTCATATCAGACTCGGACTCCCAGGTCGATGCCTCAGTAGGCTGACCTCTCCACTGAACACAAACAGAAGGAAAACTCTTCAATCTCAACTAACAAACCTGACGGTCTAGAATAGCGACCGGCTCCTCCTCATAAGACAAGTCTTTGTCCAACTGGATAGTGCTGAAATCTAACACGTGAGATGGATCCGTCTCATGTTTTGGACTTCAGCATGATTCATTAGGATGATGATTTGACCTTTGATGTGGAGCCAGTAGCTATATTAGGTCGTCAGGTTTGAAAGTTGAGGTCAAAGGATATAGTTTCAGTGAAAGTGCAGTGGAAAGGTCGGCCCATGGAGGTGGCTACCTGGGAGACCGAGCAGGAGATGCGGAGCAGATATCCTCACCTATTCGAGACCGAGCAGGAGATGTGGAGCAGATATCCTCACCTATTTGAGGCTTTAGGTATGTATCTTGACTCGTTTGAGGACGAACGTTTTTTTTAAGTTGGGGAGGATGTGACGACCCGGCCAGTCGTCTCATGAGCTACTGCTCTGTTTCCCCCATTTCAGTTTTTTATGCTTCGTTATCCATGTTTTTGTGGTATCGGGTTGGGCAGATCGAGTCCGGAATGAGTTTGGTGAAGTTTGACACACTTAATCTCTTTTAAGAAGGCTTAAGTTGGAAAAGTCAACTGGATGTTGACTTATGTGTTAGAAGGCTCGGAAGTGAGTTCTGATGGTTCGGTTTGCTTCGGGAGGTGATTTGTGACTTAGGAGTGCGATCGGAATAGGTTTTGGAGTTGTAGAAAAAATTTAGGCTTAAATTGGCGAAGTTGATATTTTAGTGGTTCCGGTTGATAGACGAGATTTTGATATAGGGGTCGAAATGGAATTCTGAGAGTGACAATAGCTTTGTTTTGTCATTTGAGATATGTGTGCAAAATTTTAGATCATTCGGACGAGATTGGATAAACTTTTTGATCGAAAGTATAATTTAAGAGTTCTTGGAGTTCTTAGGCTTGAATCCTATGTTAAATTGGTGATTGATGTTGTTGTGAGTGTGAGCACGTGATTTTTGTTTTACGCGACAATCACTCCAAAAGAAACAAAATAATAATGGTTTGGTCTTGCTGCACAATTTTTCGGATTTTATGTGGCATTTTCGGTACTTATTTGTGATCTTCCCTTTTCTTTTTGTATTTTTCATCAAAAAAACAAAAACCAAAATATATGTGTCGCGTGTAAATATAAAGTGATATATTTTATTGTGTGATTAATTGTTTGTTTAAGGTTTTATTAGGGTTGTTTAATTTTAATTAAGGGATTGAAAAGAAAAGGGATTTCGGATTGGGCCAGTCCAATAAGACAAGCCCAAACCAAAATTACCCGGTCCAGTCCAGTTCAGCCCCTAACTATCTCAAACGGCGTCGTTTGGGTCGTGCTTGATCTGGGCCGTTGATCGCAGAATGATCAATGGCCAAGATCGCATTTCCCGTACCCACGGGCAAAACCTAACCCGTTCCACCCGGACCAACCCAACCCCCTTAGGTTGAAACGACACCGTTCCCTACCAGCCAAAAGATCCTGACCTTTCATCTCACTCCATCCGACGGCCAGGAATCGACCACTCACTTACTATATAATCCCATTCCTTTACCCCACACCCCCTAGCCAGACCCCCCCTACCTTTCATCGTCTTCACAGAACCCCGGAACCCTAGAGCCGCCCCCATCTCCCTTCACCAAAACCCGGCGGCATGAACGCCGGTGACCTCCACCTTAACACCATAGGACCGCCTCACCCCCCTGAACATGGATCTGTTGACCGTTTAGTTCGAATCATCCCTTAGGTTCTCAAATCTTCATTTGAAGATTCGAGCAAAACTCGATCCACACCGATCTACCCCAGCTTCGCACCAGACAGTCTCCGAACCTCCCTCATGACCAAACCATGCTTGGTTTGGTCCGAATCTAACCATGGGGACCCAAATCCCAAATCTACCATCTATGAACCCTAGGGTTCCTCATGACTGGTCCGTGTCTGTTTGAGCCAGTGATTAGGGTCTAATGGACCTTAATCGAAGTGTTTCTCATTTGAGAAACACTTCGATTAAAGTCCGTTCAACCCCAAGAAGGTTCTCTTCAAGTACGAGTTTGGTCTTCTGATTTTTCCAAGGATTTTTAAGGTAAGCTTGTTTCTCTTTGCTTTATTCATGTCATGTGTTTGTTAAAGGTCTGTTTGTATGGCCGAAATGTCTTGTTTAGTTTGTGTTTCGGATTTTCATCAACTGTTGTTGTCCACCTTGCCCGGGCCCTTGCATTTGGTCAAGTCCTTCTTCATTCACTAATAATGTGTGTGTGGTTAAACTGTATAGTCAGTTGAATTCGAAATTGGTCGATTATTTAGTTCCCAAGGGCATTTTGTTTTGACAGTGTAATTTGAATCGCATGTTTGATACTGTTAGATTTCTGATCATGGTCTTTGATTGTATATGTTATAATTAGTATAGTAGAGTCGACAAATGTCGTCAATTAATTTCAGTAGTTTGAATGTTAACAATTGAATCTGTTGCCTGCTGCAACTTTGTTTGAATCAAAGTAAGAATCAAGTATGGCTACTTATAGTTGCTGTATTTGAATCTGAAAATAAAAAGGTTAGATTGTTAGCTACAATCTGAATTGGAGGGCATGTGAATTTGTGCACAACATGTGCATAAAGGCCCTTTTGGATTAAAATAGTTTGACAGCACATGCTGTCAGATTATATTCCTGCTGCCCATGTCTGCTTTTAGTTAATAAAATGGGAAAGGGGACTGTCAGGGAATGTCATGGGAAGGGTTTTATTTTAAGTAATTGAGTGGAAAGAAAACAGATCACATGGGAGGGTGTCTGATTGGTCTAACAAGCTGTTAAAGGGCTGATGTTAGGCTTATAAAAGGGGGGAATTTTTTTTTTTGAAAGAGAGACATTTGAGAGATACACACACACAGACACACATAGGGAACTCAGGATTGAACATTGAGAGCTGAGGTTTTGAAAAACAGAACACTGAAAAAGAATTCTTTTGATAACTCAAATAGATTTCAAGACTGAAAATTGGCATTGGTTTTTGAAAAGAAAAGAGATAGTGAGAGAGATATCACAGATGGGTTTATACAGACCGACATACGAGAGAGAAAAACATACAAAAATCAGAAACTGTTTTCTTCCTGCTGTTTGTTCGATTCTCAGTTTGTTCAACCTGTTCAATCAGTTCTGTTTTCTCTCAAGTATCAGCTAAGTTTATTGTTTGGTTCGTATTGGCTGTTTTCTCTTGGAGTTGGATTGTCTGAATTTTGATTCTACTCCCCTTCTTATTGTTGTCATTTTGCCGCCTTTTCCCTCGTCTATAATTGCATTCTTGCATTGGAATTTGTCCTGCTGCTATTTATCTGTTACTGCTGCTATTTCGTTTGCACTGCTGCTCAACTAAATCTCCTGCTTTCTTAATTGTAAGCATCTCCCAGGTACACATTTCGAATCTGTCTGGTGTAACTGATGTAGCAATGAAAAGTTTGAGTCGAAAGATCTGAAGGAATTATAATCATCTATTGCTTTACTTACAAATTTTTATAAATGTTGTTAAGCTGTGTAAATTTTAGTCTGTTTAGTCCAATAGAGAATACATTATGTAAGTTTGTACTTAATTAAAGTTTATGCTGATCTGAAACCGCGACATTTGACTCATTTAGTAGTATACAGGATGTAGATACAATTCATGGAATGTGCAACTATTTAATACGATTGATAAAATTAAACTCGCTCTTTTAGCATGCTTTGAATAGGTAAGGGCGAATGGCTTTTAAATCTAGCCAAATATAATACTGTTTTAAATCCCCGAGTTTCGACTTCCTTAGGCAGTTTATAGGGCGAGTTTTGAACATCATCAGTAACACCCTTTAATAAGGAATTCTATTAATCCTGTTTAAGCAAGTTAATTTAAATTCAACTTAAGGATGTTGTTCGGATTAAGTGTTGTGTTTCGTCAATCTCGTATGTAATTTCTTTGTCAAATTAAAGCATTTTCCGTGAGGTATGACGTTTCTTCACTTTGTAAATAATTAATCAGAAATTGATAAGAATCCGGATTAGGCCAAAGCACATAATTGAATTAGCATGCATCTTTCTTCTTCTATTTTTAGAGACAAACGCATTAGAAATGTAGTCGCCTTAGGATATCCTTTCTAAAATTGAGATGAGCCCCGACAAACGAAAATGCACAAGCTGCGGGGCCCTTCAAAGGTATATGTTAAAATACTTAGAATTCGGGGCAGGCCGTTTAACGAATTTTACGGCCTTCCCCAAAATAACAATACGCTAGTTGCTCTAGGCACGATTTAATTAAATTACCTTCTTAAAAACGGGTGCACATTGATGTGACCCAAATCCAAATCTCAACAGAGTCAAAATGTGTCGACGACCACGGGTGCATTGATTGTGACGTGGCTCGAAATGCATTTTCACGACGTTGCAATTGTATAAAAATAAATGACAATAATAAAAGCGGTTTAAACTTAATAAAATCACTTAAGTCATAACATGTATTGAAATCAGATATTTAGTCATTATAACAATTTAAGCGACCGTGCTAGAACCACGGGATTCGAGGGTGCCTAACACCTTCCCTCGGGTCAACAGAATTCCTTACTTAGAATTTCTGGTTCGCAGACTTCATTTGGAAAAGTCAAAAATTCCCTCGATTTGGGATTCAAGATAAACCGGTGACTTGGGACACCAAAAGTCAAACCTTTCCCAAGTGGCGACTCTGAAATAAATAAATAATCCCATTTCGAATATTGTCACTTAAATTGGAAAAACTCCCCTCGCGCATTTACCCTTCGGGGAGGGGCGTGCAAAAAGGAGGTGTGACAGCTCTGGCGACTCTGCTGGGGATTTAATAACCCAGAACCACTGGTTCAGGGTTCAAGAATTCGAGCTTAGAATAATTGTTATATTTTATCTGATATTTATTACATGTTTTGACATAATGTGCTAAATGTTGTCTTTTACCGCTTTGATATTATCTGAACTGTATATAAACTGTGCCGAAACCCTTCTCTCTTCACCTCCGGGGAGAAGCTCGCTGGTCGAGGCTCCCTATTCTATTAGTGTCAATACCTGAAATAAGAAAGAGGACGGATAAGTTACGAAGCCGGACGGCCTTTTGGTTCCCGGTAAGTTTCCCCTCCTCGACTCGAGTTGTCCGCTCGGGTACACAGTCTAGAACATCTACCCAGGTTATAAACCTAGTATAACGAAACCTCATGCCAGATCCTTATGTAGGAACGCTTATTTGCATCATGTTGCATTTGACATAGGGGACTCAACACAGGGGTTGGGTCCGTCTAGGACAGGCAACCTGGAATGAAAAGACCATACTGCTGCATCCCATTTGTTTTGTGCATCTATTTGATTCAGATCTGCATGTCGACCGGTTTCCGAAAAGTTTTCAAAAAAAAAAGAGAATAGCGGGGTAGGGAGATAATTACTTATTCTTTTGAAAAAAAAACCAATGTCCAAGTAATGTCAAAACCTCACCGGAATTTTCTAAAAAAAATATATATATAAAAAAAATGAAAACAAAGCTTGTCTTTCAGTTTGACTATTCCTTTTAATCGCTTTCAAAATCCAAAATATATATAAATAAATAAATAAAAAGGTTTAAATGTATAAAGATCTCCTTAGTCTCTTGTTCAAAAAATATATAAAATAAAATAAAGATATGTATAAAAATAGTTATTCCTCTTTTCTTTAAAAGATTTTATTTGTTTCCCCTATTTCAGACCGAACTACACCGGTTTGATTCTCGCACGGGGTGAGATACGTAGGAAACCCTCATCGGGTCCAACCTCCCGTTTTTGCAAAAAAAAAAAAAATTTGAGTCTAATAAAAGTTTATCACCTTAAATAAATGTGCAGGATGAGCACGATACAAAACGAACCGTTTTCAATAATGACCAAGATCCCTTTTGAGTTGCGATTATGGTGGAACGATTTAGGCAAGGAGGGGCAAGGCAAAGTGAGGAAATATCTGAAAAATCTCCCGGATTTACTAGACATTCAGCCTCGGGGCGATATTATCAGATCATTGGTCACTTACTGGGATTCGGCGCACAATGTATTTCATTTCTCAGACTTCGAACTCACCCCGACGTTGGAAGAAATAGCGGGATACATTAGGGGGTGATGAAGCTCCGTTAAGGTTCAAATAATTGATTGCACCTAGGGCCGTCACGGTACATCGGTTTCTGGATTTTTTAAAAATACCCCGAACATTTCACCATCCAGATCTTGCCAAAGGTTTCTGCAGTCTCCACCTCATGTATGCTGGATACGGTCACGAAGGCGGGTTCAATAAGCCTGATTTCAAACTGTGTAGTAAGGGCAACCGACAAAAGTGGGACGAACACAGGCTGTTAGCTTTTATGACGGCCTTCTTGGGTCTTGTAGTGTTTCCAAGGAAGGACGTCAACATCGATCTAAAAATAACTGGGGTCGTCAGTACTTTTCTCACCCAAGATAAAAGTACTCTAGCGCCTATGATTATGGCTGACATTTTCCGGGCTCTCACTGCTTGTCGAGCCAGAGGCGACTTTTTCGAAGGATGTAACCTACTGTTGCAAATATGGATGACCGATCATTTATGCCACCGCTCTCCGCTCTTGGGTTACGGTTCGCCCGAAAAAACTTGTATTGGAGAATTCTACAC
The DNA here is from genome assembly GCF_000393655.2 of Nicotiana sylvestris. Taxonomy (NCBI): domain Eukaryota; kingdom Viridiplantae; phylum Streptophyta; class Magnoliopsida; order Solanales; family Solanaceae; genus Nicotiana; species Nicotiana sylvestris. Next base: position 166,974,580 of record NC_091063.1, read on the forward strand.
TAGAATCAAAGGTTTTAATCTACCTGAGGGCGTCACATCATGGAACTCATTTTTCCGAACTCTCACTGCTAGCCAAATCCAGTGGACGCTCGGATGGTCGCCTATTGAGGAAATCATATACATGCCAGCAACCAGGCCCCACTTTTTGTTGATGGGACTTAAAAGCATCCAACCCTACGCACCATATCGGGTTTTGAGGCAACTTGGGAGATATCAAGTGGTGCCGAAAGATGAAGATCTGAGTACCCAACTGATTGAAATCAGTCCAGACGGTCGTTTCCCCAAAGAAGAAGTTCGCCAAATCTGGAGTGAGTGCCAACATCTGACAGCAAGCACTTGTGTGATGGATATAGCAAAAGGGGAAGTTGCCCCAGGGTATCACGCTTGGTTCAAAGGCGACCTGTCTTGCGAAAGACCAGCTAAGAGACCGCATCTCAAAGATTTTGTAGAATCGTCCCAAGGGCAATGGAATTGGTTAGCAAAAGAAAAGGGGTATCGGGCAGAGATCGGTGATTGGAAGCTACAAATTGACAGTCTAAAATTCAACAACAACATACAAATCGCGGCGGATCGAAGCGAAAAGAATAAATTAGCCCAAAAGAATGAAGAACTTAGGGCCCAAATCCAAAAATTGAGATTGTCTCTTGATGAACAACCCAGGAGTCGATCAGACCAGCAATTGATTAAGGGTTTAAAAAGAGAAGTCACGGAATGGCGAGATGGTTTAGAGCAATCGGGAAAGATTATGGCAAAGCTCAAGGCACAGTGGGGAATAAGAGTAGAGAAGCATCGCCGATACTTGAACCAATCGAAACGCTACCATGAGAAAACTGTCGCCAAAATGAAGAGAGAGATGGCTATACTTGAGATCAAAGCAGCTAATCAGGCCAAAGATTTCCAAATTGAGAGCAGATACTGGCACGACTTGTTAGCCCAGATGAAGTTAGAAGTACGGCGACTGAAGAATTAGCATATACAGGATTCTCAGGTATTCAAGATGTGTAGCGATCAGATAGGACACCTACTCATAGAGAAGAAGCAAACCAGAGATAGGATCAAGGCCATTGCCCATGCCATCACCAGACGATGTCTACGATGTGAGAACATGACCAGTGTTACCGTCCTCTCGGCAGTGATGGGTTATGTCAAGCAGACCATGCATGAACTGGAGCAGCTTGAGAGGGATCTCACATCTAGGACCGCGGCGAGGCCGAACGATGCCCCGCGGGCACCAGTTTTCAAAACCATAATGTACTCATAAGTCAAGTCTGTATCGTAGCATCTTCTGCCTGTTTTTCCCTTCAGAGTGATTTTAGCCTATTTTTTGAGTCTAGGTTTATTTTCAAAGTTTGCTCTTTCTTTTGCAAAATGTAGTTTGTAATAGACTGTTTCAACAATAAAAGGTGTGTTTCTTTTACGCTCATTAGTGTTTTTGAACTACGTAATGATCTGATTCACGTGGCGTCGTGATACGTAGGCAATCCTCATTGGATCCGGTCGCATTTTTACCGCAAAATAAAATATAAAAGAAAAACAAAAAGAGAAGAAAAATGATAAGAAAAGGGAAGCCTAAAAAAGAATGCCGGAATGACGCATACTTTCATCGCAAACATGTAGAATTCACTTAACTGTATAGGTGCATCATGCTCAACGTGAGGTTGCCTATCTGTTATTTGTTTCAAATTAACCGCTCGTTTGTCGTTGAGTCTTCCAGGTTTTTGGAAAAGACGGTTGGTTTGGTGAAAGTCTGGCCTCGCACTCATACTTCACGAGGTCGAAAGGGAGTGTTCTATTACCTATTGTTAAGACAGGAGGCAGTGCTCACACTTACTTGACAAGGTCAAAAGGAAGTGTAGAAATGTCTTCAGAGATTCCGTTGCCAACAATCCCTGTTTCCGAAGAAAGTTCGATCTCGGCTGTCCTCACACCCGATTCCGCAACTACGGAGGAAAATAAAATCCTACGGCTCCGCATGTTGGAAATGCTGGATGACTGGAATAATGGGAAAGAGCCGCCAAGTGTCGTCCCCGGATTCCCTGAGTTATTCTCCAAGTCAAGCGGGACTTCTAATTTCCCCGTAAATTATCCTGCTACCCCATTCGGGTACCCAGCCACTTCAGTCTTCTCTGCAGGATCGCCTTCTGAGCCTCATCCCCGAATGTCAGCCACCGATGCAAACAAGAACATCTTTACTGCACTGCCCTGCCCGATCACGGCACAGCCTGCTACGTACAAGCCAAGCTTTGACTCATCCTCCTTTACATTCCAAGCACCCTCCTTCTCAGTGGAACCAACTAGGTTCGCTACCAGCACTAATCCTCCACCGCCTCAGCGCGAGCTTGCACCCGGGCAGGATCAGAACCCCAGAATGGCAGAACAAAATGAGATGGCCAAAAGAATGAGAAGCCTTGAACAGAGTTTAAAGAATATGCAAGGTTTGAACGGACAGAAGAGCGTCTCTTACGCCAACCTATGCGTGTTCCCTCACGTGCACCTACCAGTGGGTTTCAAGACCCCAAAGTTTGAGAAATACGATGGACACGGTGACCCCATTGCACATCTTAAGAAATATTGCAACCAATTGCGGGGAGCCGGCGGAAAAGAGGAACTGCTAATGGCATATTTTGGGGAAAGTCTAGTAGGGATAGGCTCGGAATGGTATATGGACCAGGAAATGTCTCGATGGCATATATGGGATGATCTCGCCAGAGATTTTGTGAAACAATTCCAGTATAACATCGACATTGCACCAGACCGAAATTCCCTGTCGAATTTGAAGAAGAAACCTTCAGAAAGCTTCAGAGAATACGCTATTAAGTGGCGTGAGCAGGCGTCAAGGGTGAAGCCTCCCATGGATGAGGTGGAAATGGTCACTACCTTTCTCCAGGCTCAAGAGTTTGACTATTTCCAAAACATGATGTCAGTCATGGGAAAGCCGTTTGCAGAAGCAATTAAGATTGGAGAGATGGCGGAGAATGGTCTGAAAACGGGTAGGATTCTGAGTCAAGCAGCCATAAGGGCGACCTCCCAAGCCGTCCAAAGCGGGTCCGGGGGAATGGCAAGAGGGAATAAAAAGGAAGAAACGACCATGGCAGCCTCAGAAGCAAGGGAATATCGTAATCCCAGGCCCCCTTTTCCGGAAAGAACCCCACAACACTACTATCCCCACTCAAATCTGGCATATGCTCATCAGCCCTATATGGTCATGAATGCCCAACCTTATGCCCATCTTCCGCAACAAGCCAACCGAGGCCAAGCTCCACCTCCCAGAAATCAGCCTCCTTACCGCAACCACTATAACCTACAACCTCCGCAGAATAACTTCCGCCCTCAGGAGCCACCTAGAAGGCGGACTTTCATGCCCATCGGTGAACCATACTCTACTTTGTTCCCGAAACTAGTCCAGTTGGGCTTCCTGCAACCAGTCCCTCAAACAAGGCAAAGGCCAACGTCACTTTCTTACAAAGCTGGAGTCAGATGCGCCTATCATTCAGGGGCCGAGGGGCACGATACAAATGACTGCTGGTCGTTGAAAAGAGTGGTCGAGAATTTAATAGAACAAGGGAAAATAGTGCTAAGGGACGAGGAGGTCCCAAATGTGACTAACAATCCACTACCTGCACATAATAACGGGCCGCTGATCGGAATGATTTGCGAAGACAAAGAATTCGACCCTGCTTTGAAGGCTATAATCGCCATTGTCGACACGGGGAAAAAGCCTGAGACAGCCCAAGAACTAGAAAAGGGGGAGGAGGCCAATGCTGTAAAGAGCTAGCCTGAAAAGAAGGTGGAGAAGAAAGTGGTACTGGTAAAGGATGGAGTTCTTTACATACCACGAGGTCGAGCAGAGAAGCCGCAGAGTTTCGGGGTCAAAAAGGCAAAACCTATGTACGTGCCAAAGGGGGCCTATGTGGTCCGGGGGACGATTCAACAACCTCGGATGAATGAGCCAGTGGTTATCGGACGCGCGCCACAAAAGCCAATGACAAACCTGTCCACGGTACCGTGGAACTATCACAGGACGTTGGTAACGTACAAAGGTAAAGAAATCACGGGGGAACTCCCGGAAAATACTTTCATTGGAAGGCATTCAAACACCCAAGAGCTGAACAACGCCACACAGAGACGCTTCCCACCAAAGAAGCCTGTAAGCGTTGAAGAAGCGGAAGTGTTCTTCCAACAAATGAAAATGTCGGATTACGAAGTGATAGATCAACTGCGCAAGTACCCCGAGCAAGTGTCCATGCTATCATTGTTGATGAGGTCGGTCGAGCATCAAAAGATCTTACTGAAGACCCTGAATGAAGCATACGTGCCAGTTGAAACCTCGGTTGAACAACTGGAGCGGATGACAGAAAGATTCTTCACCGTCAACCAAATCTCTTTCAGCAAGAACGATTTACCCCCAGAAGGAGCGGCACACAACAAGGCCTTGCATCTAACAGTTAAATGCGAGGGCTACTATGTCAAGCGGGTAATGCTGGATGGAGGCTCAGGTGTTGACATTTGCCCGCTCTCCACACTACAAAGGATGGAAATTGGGACCGGAAGAATCCGACCCAATAATGTCTGCGTAAGGGCTTTCGACGGCATCAAGAGAGATACCATGGGGGAAATAGACCTGTTGTTGGTCATAGGACCAGTCGAGTTTGAAGTAACCTTCCAGGTGCTCGACATGGATACATCCTACAATTTTCTCCTCGGCAGGCCTTGGATCCATGCGGCAGGAGCTGTGCCTTCCACTCTTCACCCGATGGTGAAGTTTGAGTACGAAGACCAAGAGATCGTGGTCCATGAGAAGACGAGCATGCTATTTATCGGGACCCATCCGTCCCATATCTTGAACCAAAAGAAGGGAGCGAACATACGGTCTATCAAGCTTTCGAGATTGTACTAGCAGAGCAGCATGAAGAGGGAATACCTTGCCCCCAGCCTTTCTTGTCTAACGCCTCGGTTATGGTGGCCAAAGAGATGATCCGGCACGGATTTAGGCCAGGGAAACGGCTTGGACGAACCCTGCAGGGAATAGCAGAACCCATCACCTTGCCGACCACCAAGAAACCTTTTGGACTAGGTTTCGAACCCACTCCAGGAGATGAAGCGTGGGCAAAGAAAAGGAAAAATGAGGGTTGGAAGTTACCTCGACCATTGCCGGATTTATATGAAACTTTCATTAGGCCAAGGTACACCGAAGAAGAAGACGATGAGGTCTTCACGGCTGAGGAAATCGAAGAGATATGTGGGGCAATGAGAGAAATGCTCTACGAGACTCACATGGTTCAACCAGGTGAAGGCACAAGCACTGCTGAGATGCTGTACGTGGGGCCGAACGCCAAACTTCGAAACTGGGAGGCCACACCATTCCCGACTAGACGGAAGTCCGGGTAGACCTATCCCGCCACCTTTCCTATGTCACATGTTATCTCTAGGACATAACTTGAACGTTTTCTTCCTTTCGATTGTTGTTTTGAATTCCTAAGTTGTAAACATAGTTGTCTTCCAACTTCCCAAAGAAAATAAAAAAAATCGTCATTGCTTTCCCATTTTTTTTCTTTTGTTCTGATTTTGTTATTTTTCCTTTTATCTTTCCTTCCAGTTATAATAATGCGGCTTTAAATATGACATGCTTGCGGACTTCACGCCCAGATCACAACGAGCTATTTAACTGTGAATTAATGAACCCAGAACCAGAATATGATGAAGAAGAAGCTTTTAGGGAAATAAACCGAGAGTTGGAACATTTTGAGAATAAACCTAAGCCAAATCTGAATGACACCGAACCGGTTAATTTAGGAACTCCTGAAGAAATCCGGGAGACCAAAATAAGCATTCACACGGACAAGAAAACGCGAGATGCGATAATTCAACTTCTTTTTGAATTTAAAGACGTGTTTGCTTGGTCATACGATGACATGTCGGGACTAGGTGTTGATCTAGTGGTTCATAAATTGCCGATTCATCCTGATTGTCCTCCAGTTCAACAAAAGCAACGAAAGTTCAAAACTGAGGTCAGTGACAAGATTAAAGAGGAGATCACCAAACAACTGAAAACGGGAGTGATTCGGGTAGTCCAATATACAACATGGTTGGCGAATGTGGTTCCAGTACCAAAAAAGGACGGGAAAACTCGGGTATGTGTAGATTACCGAGATCTGAACAGAGCAAGTCCTAAAGATAATTTCCCGCTGCCCAACATCCACATCCTCGTTGATAATTGCGCCAAACACGAGATACAGTCTTTCGTAGATTGTTACGCTGGGTATCATCAGGTATTGATGGATGAAGAGGACGCCGAGAAAACTGCCTTCACCACGCCTTGGGGCACCTACTGTTATCGGGTCATGCCATTTGGTTTGAAGAATGCTGGGGCTACTTACATGAGGGCCATGACTGCCATTTTTCATGACATGATGCATCAGGAAATAGAGGTGTACGTGGACGACGTGATAGTCAAGTCCAGGATGCAGGATAATCACATCCAAGACTTGAGGAAGTTCTTCGAGAGATTAAGGAAGTATGACTTGAAGCTGAACCCAGCCAAATGTGCTTTCGGAGTTCCGTCGGGCAAACTTTTGGGCTTCATCGTAAGAAGGAGAGGTATCGAACTAGATCCAACTAAGATAAATCTATCAGAGATCTACCTCCCCCGAGAACAAAGAAAGATGTGATGAGTTTGTTGGGCATGTTGAACTACATCAGTCGATTTATTGCCCAGCTGATAAGCACGTGTGAGCCCATATTCAAGCTGTTAAGGAAAGATGCGGCGATCAAATGGACAACTGAGTGTCAAGAAGCCTTTGATAAAGTCAAAGAATACCTTTCGAATCCCCCAGTTTTGGTCCCTCCAGAGCCAGGGAGACCACTGTTCTTGTATCTGACAGTCTTGGAGAACTCTTTCGGTTGCGTCCTCGGGCAACACGACATAACCGGAAAGAAGGAGCAAGCAATCTACTACTTGAGCAAGAAATTCACCAGCTACGAGGCCAAGTACACTCTGTTGGAAAGAACATGTTGCGCTCTGATGTGGGTTGCTCAAAAGCTGAGACATTATCTCCAAGCCCACACTACGTTCCTCCTAAGCAAGTTGGATCCTTTGAAGTATATATTTAAGAAACCGATGCCTACTGGGAGACAGGCCAAGTGGCAAATCTTGCTTACTGAATTCGACATAGTCTATGTCACTCGCACGGTAATGAAAGCCTAGGCTCTAGCAGATCATTTGGCCGAAAATCCGGTCGATGAGGAATACCAGCCATTGAGTACCTACTTTCCAGATGAAGAAGTAAACACCGTAGAAGTGGTCTCGGAGGACGCTCATGTTTGGAAGATGTTCTTTGATGGAGCCGTGAATGCCAAAGGTGTAGGAATTGGGGCAATTTTGATCTCACCCTCTGGCCAGCATTATCCAGCCACAGCTAGACTGCGTTTCTTTTGCACAAACAATACAGCTGAGTATGAAGCATGCATCATGGGAATGCATATGGCGATCGATCAGGATGTCGAAGACTTACTGATCATGGGAGATTCTGACCTGATTATCCGGCAAGCCCAAGGTGAATGGGAAACTCGGGATGTCAAACTTATCCCTTACCGACAGCACGTGGAGGACCTCGTCAAGCGATTTAAATCAATAGAGTTCAGGTATATCCCGAGGTGTCACAATGAATTGGCGGATGCACTTGCCACTCTAGCTTCAATGCTACCCTACCCAGGCAACGCCCACGTCGATCCTTTGGAAATCCAAATCAAGGAAAGACACGGTTACTGCAATGTAATCGAGGCGGGATCAAATACGCAGCCTTGGTACCATGACATCAAGAGGTTCCTGAAGACACAAGAATACCCCGAGCACGCTACTGGAGATCAAAAGAGGACCATTAGGCGACATGCAAGTGGTTTCTTTCTGAGCGGTGAATTGTTATATAAGAGGACCCCGGACCTCAATCTCCTAAGATGTGTCGATATCGAGGAAGCGAGAAAGATCATGCACGAAGTACACGCAGGTGTGTGCGGACCTCACATGAACGGGTATGTCTTAGCGAAGAAAATCCTTCGAGCAGGTTATTACTGGATGACCATGGAAAAGGACTGCTTTAGCTTCGTTCGGAAGTGTCATCAGTGTCAGGTGCACGGTGATTTGATTCATGCACCTCCCACGGAACTGCATCCCATGTCTGCACCTTGGCCATTTGTCGCCTGGGGCATGGAACGTCATTGGACCAATCGAACCAAAGGCTTCGAATGGACACAGGTTTATACTGGTTGCCATCGATTACTTCACAAAATGGGTAGAGGCTGTCACTCTCAAGTCGGTCACTAAAAAAGCTGTAGTGGATTTTGTACACTCAAATCTTATCTGTCGTTTCGGTATTCCTGCGACTATCATTACAGATAACGCAACAAACTTGAACAGTCACTTGATGGGAGATGTATGCGAGCAATTCAAAATAACGCATAGGAATTCTACTCCTTATCGGCCAAAGGCCAATGGTGCTGTAGAAGCGGCGAACAAAAACATCAAGAAGATTTTGAGGAAAACGATCCAAAGTTCCCGACAGTGGCACGAGCAGTTACCATTTGCATTGTTGGGATATCGTACTACGGTACGCACGTCAGTAGGAGCAACTCCTTATCTTTTGGTTTATGGGAACCGAGGCTGTGATACCAGCAGAAGTAGAAATCCCTTCGCTTCGAACCATTGTTGAAGCAGAAATCGAAGACAGCGAGTGGGTCAAGACTCGATTAGAGCAATTGTCTTTGATCGATGAAAAGCGAATGGCCGCGGTTTGTCACGGACAATTGTACCAACAAAGAATGGTCTGTGCTTACAACAAGAAAGTCCGACCCAGGAATTTCGAAGTAGGTCAGCTGTTACTGAGGCGTATTCTGCCACATCACTAGGAAGCAAAAGGGAAATTTGCTCCAAATTGGAAAGGCCCATACATCATAAGGAAGATATTGCCAAGAGGAGCATTGTATCTAGGTGATATCGAAGGAAATGACCCCGAAACAGCAGTAAATGCGGACACAGTCAAAAGATACTATGTCTGAGTGATGCCCCGGCGGTCCTGACACATTTGAAATGCTGAAGGTTTTATTCCCACTATCAACTCTCTCTACAAGCCTTTGAGCCGGTTTTTAAAAAATAAAAAAAAAGAAAAAAAAAGAAGAAGAAACAAAACATTGATTGAGGCCTGAACTACGTTTGACTTGATTCCGAAATGATACGTAGGCAGCCTCTCCCTGAGGTTCAGTCACACCAACAATAAAATCCCATTTACCCTGAAATTGAAACCGGGGCACGTCAAGCGGTTTGGATCATCTACTTTTATTTGCCAAACACAAGCCTTCCAGATCAATTACCAAAGGTAACGGGGAACCAAAAAATGTCACAAATGGAGACCGGTACACTGTAAATTGAGAGAAATAAAACGAGAGAGTCTCGTCGGTGAAAACCTTCGGGCACCGCGAGGTGACGGGAGTAGAGAGACCGAAATGAGAGAGCTTGTTTAGTAAAAACTCGCAAAGAGTGCTATCAAGCGATGACAGGAAGAGAAATGAGAGAGGTCAGCCAGCGAAAACCCGCAAAGGGCGCTGTTGGTCGAAAGAATGACTCCACCCAAGGAGGTCTCGGCAAAGTTCCACCGGTTTGGAATCACAAATCCGTTTTGGTTCAGGGAAACGCAAGCTCATGGAAGGTCATGCGTCCAGTCCAAAGAGCATGTCATGTCATTTAAAGCCAGCATTATCTTCCTCAGATAAGTCTTTCTCGTCCCGAAAGGGATACTCCTTTCCTGAATTTGCTTTCTCCTTTCTTTGTTTTTCTTCGAATCCCTTTTATGTTTAACCCCCAAGTTCCAGATATACCAGGAAAGGGCAGGTGGCAGGTTTGGTTTCACGGAATTCCGTTTCATGAAGGAAGGCACTTCGTTTCGTTGGTACGTTTGTCCAAACCTGATGAATCATGATGTTTGACTGCGTTCTAAGTTAAGAGGAAAGAGAGAAATTTCCCCAGTAAGTCCGCCTCATACAAATCCCCACAGGGCTTCCCTATGTACAAATCCGCACAAAGATTCCACTGCGTAAACATTTCCCAAAGAGTCTGCCCCAACAAAATCCACACAGATTTTCTCTCTTGTACGGATCCCTATAAGGTCTTCCTTTTGCTAACACTAAAAAAAAAAAAGAAAAAAAAAATGGGACACAAATCCCCATCACATCCCCAGCGAGTCCCTTTGTAAAAATTCCCCAACAAGCTTACCCCAAAAAATCCTAGAAAGCCCGCTTTGAAACAAATCCCCAGCATGCCCCGTTGTACAAGAATCCACACAAAGAATCCACTTTGTAAATATTCCCCCACTGAGCTTCCCTTTGTACAAATCCCCACATTCCAATAAAATCCCCGTTGAGAATCTCCAAGCAAAACGGGACACAAAAAAAAAGAGAAGGCCTTACGAGGCAAATCATCACAGAATCTGGAAATACAAGCCTGAGCAGTCTAAAGGGTTTCGCCATTTGAATCCAATCAATGACAAGACTTCGCAACAGAAATAAGGACGCAACAAAGCAACTGGAACGATCAAGGTCACCGAACCAACCGTCATTTCCGAACTAACAATTGTTCTTTGTCTGAAAAGTTGAAACAGGTATAATCCAAGACAACCGTGCAAGAAGCAGGTGTCACCCAAAGAAGAAGGTACATGGGTACAAGAAACATTTTGGCAATAAGGAATTCACTCGAAAGGTAAGTTTCCACGAGACTGCCTTTTATCTTCTACTAAAACAAGAAAATTCAAAAAAAGAGGTCAGTTATTATTCTCGAACTTTGTCCCCAGCCAGTAAGCATTAGGGTTTTAAACCCTAAACTGAACTTTTCCTTTAGTCAGCATTAGGGTTTTAAACCCTAAACTGAACTTTTCCTTTCAGTCAGCATTAGGGTTTTAAACCCTAAACTGAACTTTTCCTTTAGTCGGCATTAGGGTTTTAAACCCTAAACTGAACTTTTCCTTTCAGTCAGCATTAGGGTTTTAAACCCTAAACTGAAATTTTCCTTTCAGTCAGCATTAGGGTTTTAAACCCTAAACTGAACTTTTCCTTTAGTCAGCATTAGGGTTTTAAACCCTAAACTGAATTTTTCCTTCAGTCAGCATTAGGGTTTTAAACCCTAAACTGAACTTTTCCTTCAGTCGGCATTAGGGTTTTAAACCCTAAACTGAACTTTTTCCTTTAGTCAGCATTAGGGTTTTAAATCCGAAACTGAACTTTTTCCTTTAGTCAGCATTAGGGTTTTAAACCCTAAACTGAACTTTTCCATTCAGTCAGCATTATGGTTTTAAACCCTAAACTGGACTTTTTCTATTCAGTCAGCATTAGGGTTTTAAACCCTAAACTGAACTTTTTCCGTTCAGTCAGCATTAGGGTTTTAAACCCTAAGCTGAACTTTTCCATTCAATCAGCATTAGGGTTTTAAACGCTAAACTGGACTTTTTCCGTTAGTCAGCATTAGGGTTTTTAACCCTAAACTGAACTTTTCCTTTCAGTCAGCATTAGGGTTTTAAACCCTAAACTGAATTTTTCTGTTAGTCAGCATTAGGGTTTTAACCCTAAACTGAACTTTTTCTTTCAGTCAGCATTAGGGTTTTAAACCCTAAACTGAACTTTTTCCATTCAGTCAGCATTAGGGTTTTGAACCCTAAACTGGACTTTTTCCGTTAGTCAGCATTGGGGTTTTTAACCCTAAACTGAACTTTTCCGTTAGTCAGCATTAGAGTTTTAAACCCTAAACTGGACTTTTTCCGTTAGTCAGCATTAGGGTTTTAAACCCTAAACTGATCTTTTCCATTCAGTCAGCATTAGGGTTTTAAATCCTAAACTGAACTTTTCCATTCAGTCGGCATTAGGGTTTTAAACCCTAAACTGAACTTTTCCTTTAGTCAGCATTAGGGTTTTAAACCCTAAACTGAACTTTTCCTTTAGTCGGCATTAGGGTTTTAAACCCTAAACTGATCTTTTTCCTTCAGTCAGCATTAGGGTTTTAAACCCTAAACTGAACTTTTTCCTTTAGTCAGTATTAGGGTCTTAAACCCTAATCTGAACTTTTTCCTTTAGTCAGCATTAGGGTTTTAAACCCTAAACTGAACTTTTCCATTCAGTCAGCATAATGGTTTTAAACCCTAAACTGGACTTTTTCCTTTCAGTCAGCATTAGGGTTTTAAACCTTAAACTGAACTTTTTCCGTTCAGTCAGCATTACGGTTTTAAACCCTAAACTGAACTTTTCCATTCAGTCAGCATTAGGGTTTTAAACCCTAAACTGGACTTTTTCCGTTAGTCAACATTAGGGTTTTAAACCCTAAACTGAACTTTTACTTTCAGTCAGCA